>NC_037088.1:58194577-58497608 GCF_002994745.2 Rosa chinensis | reverse complement strand
TAAGGTAAGGCTGAAAAGTACCTTTAAGATCATCCGTGAGAGTATCTGTATATATGTCTTGAAGAGGAGGCAGAATTGCAGGTGTACATGTCTGAAATTTTTTTTAACGAATATTAAATTAAAATCAGGAACATATACTACACAAAACTGAATCATATATGCTGTTACTGTATGGAGCAAGAACAGGATTTGAAATGAGATCAAGAAGACCAAAAGATATAAAACGAGAAACTCAGACTCTAGTAAGATGCAGCATGGTATCAACAACACATAACACCAATGTAGAAAAATCACAAAGAAGAAAATTATGAACCAAGTGGTATGAATCTGGGAAAGGAATAAAAGTGACACTTTGTAAAGTCTAGCAAATGATGAGAAAAGCACAGAAGGGTTAGAAAAAACGTTACTACACTACTTCTAGCAAACCAGGTCCCATATCAACTATGCTAGATGATGCTAAATTGCAGCTGAAACCCAAAGAAACCCTTCAGACTCCAACTACTTTGTGGTCAATACCAGAAATGAAGATTTAAAATCACCTGAAAATGGAAGATCACAAGCAAACTCAGAGAGTATGAATTGAAAGTCCCAGATTTTGAATTATTGATATTGTGTGCTTTTGCCCATTCCTTCACCTACAAAGGCAACAGGAATATATCATGTAAGAACACTTTTCAGTTGAAAAGTACATTTAACTTGCAATTGCAACCTACCAGTAAAACCATATCACGAAAGCGTGGATCTATATCATTCATCCATAAAAAGAGTTTTGATTTCATTTGGGCTTTCAGGTTATTGACTGAAATATCACAGGAGATGTTTCCAAGATTACTTTTGACCATCAGAATGGGAACTCTTGCATTAGGTATGAACTGATACCTGTTCCATCCACCTGAAAATCAATCAATGTTCCTTAGGAAGTGAAATGTGGAAATTTTGTAACTAAGAAAAATCAAACAAAAAGACATACATTTTCATAGTGTGGAAGCTTATGGAATGTAAGTTTATAGAATTAAAAGTAGGCCATTTGCATATGTAATTCAAGTAAACATATGAAAAAATGATTAACCATGAGTCAATGACATGTTCAGTATACTAACGGTTATTTATGATCAGCCTCATAGACCACAGACAGGTGAAGATACTGAAACCCCAAATTATTATCCCAGTCTTTTTTATTGGAAGAGGAAGGATCTTCTCAAGATTTAAAGCACTTGAAAAAGAAAAAACAATAAATCTACCTCTCATTCTCATAGCCTTCATTAAATCTTTTAGTACATCTTGTGTGTGCTTTCTTCCATAAGAAGAAATATATGCGCCTTTTGAGAACTCAATTGAAACATCCAAGTCTCCCCAGCGAGTAAAGAGTTCTGAGACAAATGATCCAAATGGCTCCACAGTTGCACCTGGTCTTATGCCAATTATGTCATAAATTTGAAGAGTGAGTCAAATCTATAAACTGAAGGGAAAAAATTATCCCATGTTTAGAGAAGACAAATCACTAATTAAACAAAGTGGCTGGACCAAAACATAGATAAATCACCTCTTAAGCTCTCTACAGACTCAACAGCTCCTTGTAACTCCCGAAGAATTTGGCATCGTGTTTCTCGATCCGTGGGCAAGGGTTCAAGCACACGTATTATCTCCCTGAGAGTATTCTCCATATTACTTTGAGCCACTTAATCCCTGCCGTTGCGCCAACACCCTAGTGCAAAAGGGATCTTAGCACCATACTACCATACTTCATGGAAGCAGTAAAGTCCTGACAAGAAAAGCTTACACCAACTTCAGTAAGATGAGTGTGAATTCAAAAGCAACGCATAGATTTCCATAATTATTCAAGAAACTGAATATAGTACGATCCAATACACTATGCAGCTACCACATCAAACTCGTTCCATCAGATAAACAACTGTATACCGAAACTACGCATTTCAATCAGATACCTTTGCCATACATTTTTTATATCAAACTATACGAAACAGAAGTTCATAGACTGTGAGAATCCATATTTTAGATAAACAGAAACAAAACAACATAATTTTCCAACGTGGAGTACCTAACACTCCGAAACCTGCTCAAAAACAACAGTGCAAGTTTCTAACATTCAAAGACCGATAGTTTTACATGCTTGATCAAACTCCGCTACATAATACTCCCATTTCACAAACAAAGCAAAAACCTTAATTGATCAAAAACCCTACAAACATGATACTTGGATCATAAACCCAATTCGAAACCAAGCAATAACACAAAACCCAATGAACAAAATTAAAACTTGACGATTACAGAGAGAATCACCCGCGTTTTCCAGGGTTTTGATGATGCAATGCATAAAACTCAGAAAGACGAATCGAAGTATAGACATTACCTAGAAGAAGAAGAAGTGGGTTTGGTGACGAGGTCAACTCGCAGTAATTGGGAGCGGAGACCCAGAACTTGTACTTGGCATGACTCTGGGAAACAAAGGTTGAATAATACGTGTATATATAGTGAAATAGAGGCCTGGGAATTAATTTTTTTTTTACCAAAAAAGGTTTTTTGTTTTTTTTTTTCGAACGAGAACAAATAATATTACATGCAACCATACGAACTCATTAGAAGCTCTCCCGTATTCAGTATATAGTAATAGTGGTTATTTACGTTGAATTTATTTAATTGAGCAAGTATTTTTGTAAGGGAAGTGAAATTTACATTTCTCTGGTTTCTTTCGGTAATTGGAAAGAGAGACTCAGAACTTGTACTTGGTACGACTCTGAAAAACAGAGGCATTAACATAATTACTAAAAAGAGGCCTGTGGAATTCTTTTTTTTTTTTTTTACCAAAAAAGGATAGTAAAAAAGAGGCCTGGGGAATTAATTTTTTTTACCAAAATTACTATGTAGTAATACCGGATATTCACGTTGAATTTACTTAATTGAGTGAGTATTTTTTGTAAGAGGAGTGAAATTTACATTTCCCATTTACAATCCACACTTCATGTTTTTCTAATTTAGTTTTTTTTTCTTTTTAAATCGAGCCAGTAGGGCGAATATAAATTCATCAAATGTCAGAATAGGCCATTACATACTCTCCCGCTGTCATTTAGATAAACAATAAGATAGTGGTAGTACCCACAATGGTACATAAAAAAATAGACCCACTCATTGTACAATCAATACATACACATAGCGGGATCCCCCTTGGGTACTATGCGAGAGGCGCTAGAAAGATCCGGCCCTCCCAACCTACTCTTAACCAATAAATCTAATTGTCTAGAGACCTCAATTGGTGTACAACTAGATCCACTGAGAATTAAGTCGACAAGACCGGTCCCTGAAAACGGAACATTATTGTAATTTAGACAAAACTAAATAACATAGTGTTGGCCAAGGCCAAAACCCTAGCCCAAATTCGAAGTGCAGCTACTCCAAAAGAAAGCCCAAACTCCAGGTCCAGCAGGTTGCTACAGCAAGCCCAAACCTATCTCCAACACGCAGTGGTCGTGTAGCACATCCGCCGCATCCAGCCGCGCCAACCACATCCTCACAGTTAAGCTGGAACCCCACGTCCCACACCTGCCTACGTCATCGCGCAATCCTACAGCCACCAAGTCAACGCAAGATCAACGAGAAAACCTCGCCGCCGCATAGCCCCTGGGAACCTTACTGCCGCTCAGTCCATTCGACCCACGCCGTCGTCGCTAGATCTACAGAACCCACGCCGCCGCTCAAGCCATCCGTGCACAACCCAACCACCATGCATAGAGCCTACAACTGATGCTCACCAACTAGATAGTCATATGTCCCTTGAGCCGAAGCCACTCTCTAGAACAAATAGAGCAAAAGTAGCTATCAATACCCATCCCGCAAAGACTCATTAGTGGCAAGGCAAGCCCATACCCATTCCGAATGCCACCGGACGAGCAAATTTTTCAAAACCCTAGACCAAGAGATGCTGGGTTTTTTGGAGCAGATTTTTCTAATTTAGTATGTTAAATTCTGTCATTTTGTAAAAACAAAGTCTTGGGAGTGTGAATTTCATTCTAAGAAAATAAAGGAAATGTGGATTGCAACACTTCTCATTTTCCTTTGGCAAAATTACCAATGTGATTGATAAATGTGATATTTAATTATTTGTTGGCATCTTTGAACAATCATTGGAGATTATATACTCGTTAGGTGATTTACTGATAATGGAAGATTCATTCGCAGTATGTTTCAACAAGCTCATCTTTTAAAACCCTGGTTCAGTGTATTTTTGGGGAAAAATCAAAACTTTTTGTAAAGAAATTACCAATGCGATTGATAAATAGTATTTGATTATTTGTTGGCATCTTTGGACGATCGATGGAAATTACATACAGTTATTTGATTTACCGATAATGGAGGCTTTTTTTTTTTTTTTTTTTTTTTTTTTTTATTTTCTTCTCTTTATATAAAGAGGATCAAAGGATTTCACTCCTACCCCCATGGTGACTCGAACCCATGACTTCGTCATTAGGTAGTGGGTGCTCTAACCACTGAGTTAACACCACCGATAATGGAGGCTTTATTCGCAATATGTTTCGTTCAATGTATTTTTGGGGAAGAATCAAAACTTTTTGTAAAGAAACTATCAAAGAGTTACATCGTGTTTCATGCCGTCTTCTCTTTTCTTTACATATCATGGTTTAGTCGAAGACCTTGTGCACTAAGTAACTTAAAGACAAAGAAACTATCAAAGAGTAGATCCCTTTCTTCAACTTTAAGGTTCAGGTCACACATTTGGGTCCATGGCCATCAAAATCAATATCCAGTCCATCTCAGAGATGTTGATGCCACAAGGCCGACAAACCGATATCTAAACATAACGTGCCTACAAACTGTTGAGCGTGTTCCTGAATCCTACATGACATATACGTACATAATGTCGAGGAATATGAATTGAATCATGGAACCCTGGAAATGAGCCTACTGAATGTACTCCCCAGGCATACACATTCCGCATGCACAATCCCGAGATGTCTCTAGAGTTGGGATATCAGGGGTGGACCTGTTGGGATGGTTTTCTGGCTTCATCTCTTGAAAAGTGGGCTTGACAGGATGGTTTTCTGGCGTCATCTTCTGAAATTGAGACTGGACTTGTGAGGGTTTCTGTGCCCACTTATGCACCTGAGGACGACGTGGTTGCCTGGGAACATAATTCCCCCTTGGTGTTCTTGAATGTGGGCTCTCAGTCATGAAACGTTGTGGATAAGCTCCATGACGTTGCTCAAACTGGTAGTGAGATGTTCCTGTCACAAGACGGTAGGTTAGGGGTCGGACTAGTGTGGCAAGAATGTCACTCTGATTAGCTGACATGAGTATGTCCCTGCTCATCTTAAAAGCTTCAGATATCCTTGTCAATTCTCCCATGCTAACAGCCCTTGAAGAGTTTTCTGGCTGATCAAAGGGATCTTGAATCTACCATGGGGAGAGTAAATTACATATCTTCATCAATGAAGAAACTCAAAACATACATTTACAGAAACAGAAATGGAATTACCATTATGGTATATGTTTGGGGCAACCATGTCATATTGCTTGGTATGTCTTCCCACTGTCCGGTATATGGGCAAATTCCCAACTTTCTTGTTTTCAGAAAAAGGTCCGAAAACTGCAAACATTCATGAAAATACCATCAACGTGAAAACACTAACTAGAACAATATCATGGAATTCATGAGACAGCTTAAATTGGCCAAACACTTTAAATTGCCTGATGAAAGAAGATGGTTTGAATTATTTTCTAGAAATTACCTTCTCAAGGAATGAAATGAAAAGCTGTGACAATGAACTTCTGTTTTCTGCTCCACATTTGTCTGATTTAAACCTTGTTACGTTATCAACACATGTTTCTTCAATACGTTTTTCTGCATCAGCCCTCAAGCCTGCATGAAGCATAGCACACAAAATGTCATCTAAATTGGTCAATTTAGTGTTCAGATCAACAAATCTTTTTAGATGTATTTTAGGTATCTTGTTGCACATTCAAACCAAACAGTATCTAAACTTGGGTGAGACATTGATTTCATAATGTGGTTCCTCACCAACAAAGAATTTTTGAAAGGGAATTGTTTCTGTTCGCAATATATGAGGTATCCAAAACTACAACTTTTCAGAATCATAACCAGCACTACTTCAACTATGACATCAAACGGTGAAGACTCCTCTCATACTGAAACACCTTCAAAGAAAAACCCCTTTTGTGGAAACTACTCAAAACGAGAACAACTTCTTCACATACTTTAATATTTCACCAACAATAAGTGGTCAATTAGTAAACACAAAATCAGTAATCTGTTTAAGACTAAAAATGACAAGTACCTTGAAGATCATCCGTGAGATTCCCTGGATATATATCTTTAAGAGGTGGCAAAATTGCAGGTGTACATGTCTGAAAAAGAAAATGAAAAGATTGGTAACTAAAATCAGGAAGGCAGGAACATATGCTACATTGAATCATATTTTTTGCTAGTGCAGGTAAGTAAGAACAGGACATTGAAACAAGTCAAGAAGATCAAACACATAACAAAATGCTTGGAAAATGGTAGGATTCAGCCTGGCATGAACATGACATCACAGAAAGCCCAGAAAGTTGCACAAAACAAAATGAAAACGACATTATAACTCTGGTAACAGAATGAAATATGACAGTTCATAACTATAGCATACAATTGGAAAGCCCAAAAAGGTTACAGATTCACAGAAACTATGATTACTCTACTTCTGGCAAACCATGTCTTTAATAATTATCTTAGATGTCATGAAAATGAAGCCAAACAGTCAAAGTACTTTCTCATCAACACCAGAAGTAAGAATTGAAATCACCTGAAAGTGGAAGACCACAAGCAAAGTGAGGGCGTACGAGTTGAAAGACCCGAGTCTTGGATTATTCATATTTTGTGCTTTTGCCCATTCCTTTACCTACAACAGCAAGAGTATTATATCATATATGAACATTTTTTTTAAAGAAAAGTAAATTCTAACCTGCAATAATACTATCATACCAGTAAAACCATATCTCGGAAGCGCCCATCAATCTCACCAATACAAAACAAGAGTTTGGATTTCATTTGTCCCTTCAGATTATTGATTGATATATCGCAAGAGATGTTTTGGAGATAACTTTCGACCTTTAATATGGGAACTCTTGCAGTGGGTATAAATTTAAAACTTTTCCATCCACCTATATTAAAATCAACACCGTTCCTTAGTTTTGCAATTTCAATCATCAGTTCCATAGATGCCGTAAACTTAGCTTCTCTGTATCTTTTCAAGTGCAATGTAGAATAAAGTGGAGGATCAATGTCCATTGTGGTGTAAAGAATGACCATCATAGGAGTCAATGACATGTTCAGTACAATATAATGTAGGCACTTGAGAAAGAAAAAACAACAAACCAACCTCTCTGTCTCATAGCTCTCATCACAACTCCTAGTAATTGTTCTTTGTGCTTTTTCCCATACTCTGAAATATATGAGCCTTTGGAAAACTCAATTGAAATATCCAAGTCTCCCCAGCAAGCATACAGATTAGACACAAATGATCCAAATGGCTCCACAGTTGCACCTGTTTCAGGCCAATTACGTCATAAATCTACAAAGTCACTAAAGTTCTGTACAAACCAATGGGAAACTATCCATCATTTATACAAGTCATATAAGATTAAACAAGCAAAATGGCATAAGTAAGAACGAATGCAGTACTACAAGCACCAGAGCTTTCTCAAAAGTTTATGATACAACACTAAAATGACCAAACACACACCAAAAAAAAAAATTGAGGCATCAGTTAGCATCCAAAACTTAAAATTTGCTTCAGTGTGCTTGTAGTATGAACAAAAGTACATGTTCAGAAACGCAGAAGAAACATAGCGAACCATGTATTCCATCTGGTGCTCAGTCACAGCCTAGTGATTGTTCGTCTGAATCAGCAAAAGCTTTAAATCAAACCAAATTTCTGCTTTTCTTTTTCTTATGAACAGACAGATTTCGATGCTGAGGGCATTCATAATAAACTAATCCCATTTCTCCAGGTTATCAAACCAAAAGGGCTTTTTGACTACATATACATTAGATGGGTGCATAAATAAAACTTAGAACAATGAACTTGTATAACCCAGCTCACCTCTTAAACCCTCCACAGATTCAACAGCTCCTTGTAACTCATGAAGGATTCTCAGTCGTGTTTCCCAATCTTCCAGTGAGGGTTTAAGAACTCGTAGAATCTGATTGAGAGTATTATCCAACATAACAAGTGTATTCATTTTTCACTGCTGTACAGAACAAGAAAATGTCAAGAACCCTAGTTCATAATGGCTTCTGGGACATAAAGTATAAACATCAAAGTTTCATGCTTTCACCACAAAAAACTCATTCTTGGAAAATAAAATGAAAAAAAAAAAAACAGAAATATTGGTATCAAATAAAAAGAGAAAAGTTAACAGTTTTACCCATCATAAAACTCCTATGAACAAGAATAAAAAAATTTGGGTGCTTACAATTTATGAAGCACTAAAGCAGAGTGATCATGGGTCACTTATGAGAGTGGTGAAATGGGTCGAAGAGTGAAGACTAGGACTGTAGAAAATACTCAAAATAGAAATAAGAAAAATAAAAACTTGGCGCACTTTAGTCAAAGCGACTTTGGTCAAATAGTACTATTGGGTCAGACCACTTGTGAATAAACAATAGTTTTTTTTTTTGTGAGAATGTAAAGAGGGGCTTGTTTATGCCTTTATGGTTTTTAGATTTAGGCCGATTTGATGGTTAGAATTGATGGGCTAGCATTTTAATTTACTGGCCCAAAGAACGAGAAAAAGTTTCTAATGTACGATTTGATAGTTGGATAAACAAAAGCTAAATATATTAATAAACCGATACATTAATAAATTAGTTTAATACATACTTAGACAGTTAGACCGGCTTCATTGCATTGTTATAGAGTCGGTTTATCTCTGTATCGAACTAGTCTACTTGATATATTATGTACACTAATATACAACAGTACTTTTCAAGTTTCTAATGACTCATAAAAAAAATTTATAAATTTTTTTCCCTACTTTGCTTTTGTTTGTGTGAACATTTCTAATTAACGGAAATAACTTTCCATTGTGTTTTGAGAAATTAATTTTGCGGTGTCAATTGTTCTTGAAATTGCCTCAAACTTTCTAGTATCGACGGGATTCTAGAATTAAAATATGCAAACACAAAATGTTATGAACTTATGATGATCAGATGATATACTTCATTTTTTTTTTTTTTTGATGAAACAGACTATTGAATATATTAGAAAAAGAGGGGGACAAAGGTCATACCCCAAGTACAAAGAAAAAAGAGGAGATGGAACAACCGCTTCCCAACATCAACTATAAAGTTCAGAACTAATATGAAAAATTAAACAGAGAATAAGGTCAAAACTTAACTAGTATGATTAAAAGAACCAACACCACGGGCCTTCAAGAGCAGCAGGTAATTGCATCCAAATTGCATCTATAAGAGGACATCAATAAAGGGATTTAAGCTGGCCTCAATAAGCCGCCCTTCAAAAGTAAGAAACCACATAAGTCCCAGAGGGCACGTGTTCAGACAGATTCCAAGTTACGTGTAGATAAAAACTGTAATTGAATACCTTATTATCGAATGTGCGTGTTCAGACAGATTCCACGTCAGTAACTGTGACATTTATGGAAGTATAGATGACACAAACTACACCATTCATGATTCGACATAAAACTTTATTCATGACGAAACGAATCACGAATCAAATAATTTCATTGGATCTCTGTAATCTAAAGTGAAGAAATCTTTTGAATCCACATAGAATTAGACATGTGTAAGGAGAATAGAATGTCGTTAGTCAACTATATATACATCTCTTGATTTCTGGAGTCCATAATTTTTCTCGTTAGAGACTTCCTCATTTAAGAAAGAGGCTCCACAACAAACTTCGAACATCGCATAGGTTTT
This sequence comes from Rosa chinensis, assembly GCF_002994745.2. Classification (NCBI taxonomy): domain Eukaryota; kingdom Viridiplantae; phylum Streptophyta; class Magnoliopsida; order Rosales; family Rosaceae; genus Rosa; species Rosa chinensis. The sequence goes on along the minus strand of NC_037088.1, from coordinate 58,487,638 downwards.
GACTAATATCACACTAATGTCTTGCCAATAGTCAAACTGGTTATCACATTTAATGCAAAACAATTGATCTTGTCATTTTACTAAATTATTGAAAATTGCTAACGCAATCAATTATTATTAAGGATAATTGATTGCATTAGCTCAATTGGTGAGAGGTTAGAAATCTAAAGAGACTAATTAGGAATCAGATATAGCTCCTTTTTCTTAATCGTATATCCAAATGGATGGAAATACTAGCTAGCTACTCTAGTTTCGGATGGCAAATACAATATAGTTAAGAGTACGTAATCGCATTTTTCCATTAACAGTTAACCTAGCTATGATACCAATTCTCGCAGACCAATTCTACGAAAATCGACACATACCGTGTGGCACTTTGCAGAAGCTTAGAAGTGCTAATGGAGATGCACACTTTCAGCTTAATTCAAAACATTACATGTGACATTTTGACGATCATCAGCACTGTTGTCTAGCTACAAATTCATATATCCCCTAGAGCTGGCCCTTTCCATAACAATCCACGTTTCCAGATTGATTGAATTTTTATATCCAAACATATTCCATAATATATATGGATCTATGATTTGTACAAAATATTAAGCACCTGGTTTTGCCTATTCCCCTTATAGTTTTTGGCAAGTGGTTTTGCAAATCGATCCCTAGCTTCAATAATAGAATAGAACTTTCCAAGCATCATTCCCACGACTTTGGCTTATAACCATTGACAAGGTCTGCATTCTGCTTCTACAAACTTAATGGTTGACTAGGATCATTATAGATTTGTAGTCGATCTGCATGATTGAAAAACTTTAAATTAACTTTTTTATAACCAATGTACTATTCGAATGAAGGAGAATGAGGATTTTCAAATCAATATTTCATTGACTAATGCCTCTACTAAGTACTAATCAATTGCCTTCTAATGTTGTTGTTCGTTTATGTACTTTTTACATAGTGAGTATATAGATGAAGAAGTTTACATTAAAATTTATCTATTTTAATGTAATTCATCTAACACATTGTCTTAAACTTCTTTGCACTTTTCTATTTCCCTTACCTGCTTGGCTAGTTATTGTTTGTCCCCGAGCCTCATTCAAACATTTGAAAAAAAAAAATTGAGCTAACACTACTGAAAATGAAAAAAAAAAAAAAAAACAAGAACACATAAAGATAGACTAACAATTTTACTTTTTTTTTTTCTGTCTATTTTTTACATTTTTGACCACAATAGTGACTTTATTATTAAGAATTTAAGATCGACATTTTGTACTGTACATACACATGATTAGTCATTACAAGAAACATGGTGCGCCCACGGTTTTTTTCTCCAACTTCCAAATCTCAATTGTGAACCTCAACATAGCCGAAATCCTAGAGGCATTAGATGCTCGATCAAAATCCCATCCTATCCCATCTGCCCTTTTCTTTTACAGCGTACAGTTCTTATCACTCAGACAAAAAAGCACTAAAGGGGTAGGAGACTTTACCCTGTACCTTAATTTTCAGGTCACACTGGGGTCCATTGGCAATCACCATCAAAGATCAAAGAAAATCTCGTCCAGCTCAGAGATGTTGATGCCACAAAGCAACAACCCAGACTCAGAAACGCAACGTGTCAGCCTCCCATTGCTCCCGTTCGTGAGTCACCCATAAACCATATATTGTCGAGGAATAAAAATCTCATGGTGGAACCCCTAAAAATCTGCCATAACTATTTGAAAGGGAGCCCGAATTTATCCACACATCCAAGGCATTGAAGTCCCAAAAACAATTAGATCCTATCTTCGTTTTAAAGCTTCGAACCAGTGGATGAAATCCCAGCAAGAATTTACGGGAATCGTATAACTATGCAGGATTATATAGTGACCTTAAATATGGTCCAAATTCGTATAAAATATGCTTAAGTAGCAAAGGTGGTTTGATTATCTTGGGATTAGTTTAGGTTTTATGGTCAAGTATTGTCGTATGTGATTCGATCTATCATTTGGAGTCAAAACACTAGCAAGCAAAAGCATAGTTAAAGGTGGAGCTTGGCCTAAGTGAGGTATGTGTTTCATGATCATTGGTTAGGTTCCTTTTTTTTTTTTTTGGATGACAATTAGGTTCTTTCTAATTGTCTCCATCATTGCAAATTGTACCATGGCACCTAGGGCATCTTTATGAGGCGAAAATATGAATCGACTATTTTGTGTATCTTCTTATAATTTACACAACGAGGTTTCAATAGATCATCAATTTGCTTTATTATTAGACGCAAGTGATCATTAACCTAAACATGACATTTCAAAAGCGGTCGGGCAAACAATTGTGCCTATTGCTCCGATTTGACCTAATGACACCTTAAAACAATGACAAGATCAATGAACCTTGTGTTTCAATGATGAACCCAAACAGTGGTGAATGAATCAATAAGCTATCCCCAATATTTGATTACTCGGCCTATTGATAAACAGCTGAATAAATCAATAAGCTATCTCCAATATTTTGTCGTCCGGCCTATTCATAAATAGTGATCGTTCGGCTTAACATAACAATATGTAGTTATCAATAGTGATCGTTCGGCCTAACATTTTAATAGGTGTTAGGCCGAATGACCAAGTATTTAATAAACTATCCCCAATATTTGATCGTTCGGCCTATTGATAAACAGTGCTGAATAAATCAATAAGCTGTCTCCAATATTTGATCGTTCGGCCTATTGATAAACAGTGATCGTTCGACTTAACATATCAATAGGCCGTTATCAATAGTGATCATCCGGCCTAACATTTCAATAGTGTTAGACCGAATGACCTAGCAATATACTTGGTAGGTTAGGCGAATCATGTCACAAACATTGATCAATCATTTCAAAAAAAAAAAAAAAATTGATCAATAGATTGAACAAATCAACGAAATATCTCTCCAAACCATCTCACCTGATGGATCCTCAATGCATATGTGTGTACTCGTTAGATCCAACATCTCAATCAACAATTTTACTCAATTTAGGCCATCCACACCGTTTAGTACTCTGAAACTCAAAATAAAGCAAAGCTGGCCGAAATGTGAGTACAAAGTTGCAAGATTCCCTACTTCCGATGATGGACATCAAAGCACCGATTTTGATTGCATAAAATTTGGAAAAGGGGAGAGGAAATAACGAAAACAAAAAACCAACCATCGTACATATTCACTCTTTAGATGTATATCACAACCCTGCAACCTTCTGCAGACCTGTGAAGGTTGAAAAGAACCAAGAAAAACGAACCCTTAATAAGAAAACCTAAATTAAACCACATCTAAGGGGAAATCTTCAATTCCTCATTTCTCTTAAAACCTTGTTAATAAGAGAAACCCAGCAGCTTTTACAACTAACAATCAACAAATGAAAAGCCACTAATTTGGTAAATTTCCCCACTGCGGCTACATTAGTATTAGTATAACATAAAAACGACGTCGCATAGCTCATCATCACGGTCTGTCATGCCTCCTCAAATCCACCACCACCACGCTGACGTTATCCGAACTCTGCCTCGCCAGGGCCAGCTTCGTCAGCAGAATGGAGGCGTCGGCGCACGCCTTGTCGGAATTCTCGCCGCCCGACGACTCCCCGTCCGCCACGTCACCGCCCGAAGCTCCTCGCGTCTTCTGCGCGCGCAGGCACATGCGTGCGACGCCGCAAGCGGTGTCGTTTGAGACGACGTCCCAAAGGCCGTCGCTGGCCAGAATCAAACACTCGTCCTCCGCCGTCCGGTCCATGATCGTCACCTCCGGCTCCGATATAACGTACGGTTTGAGATAGTTGTCGCCGATGGCTCGCGACATGGCGAGCACTCCGAGGACTCTAGGGCCGTCCCAGTAGATCACGCGCCCTCCGGCGGCTTCGATCCGGTGCAGCTCGTCTGGTCGGTCAGGCTGTAAATAAAATAATAGCAAAAACGAGTTAGTGGAGGACACACTCGTCACTCTAAATGATTGGCACGTAGTCCACGCGCCGCGACAAGAACAGTGAAATTTCGGTTCAATGAATTTGAATCCCAAGAGATCCCTCACCTTATGATCGGAGGAGAGAGGCACGGCGGCGCCGCCCCGGCAGAGCACGGCGCGGGAGTCGCCGCAATTGGAGACGATGATCTTCTCCGGAGTCACCACCGCCACGACGGCGGTGGACCCCACGGCGTCGCACTGCGGAGTCTGGAGCTCGCATCTGCAGTTGGGACTCTGAAGGACTTGGTTCCCGGCCTCGACCTCTTGGTCCATTTTCGAGAAGCTTCGCTCCATGGTGTCCTTCCATTGAACGACGCTCTGTCTTTCCAGGTCTTCTTTCACGATCTCATGCAACCTGTCCTTGCACTTCAACGCAACCTGGATAATAAAAACCAAAAATTATTAGAATTTCGAAGTTGGAAATTTGGAGTTCATCAATTTCAAGAGATTGAATTTAGTAGTAGTGGACTTACATGAGAGCAACCGTGGCCGTCGTAAACACCGTAGAAGTGGCATCCATCGGAGTCGGAAGCGTCGTTTCGACAGAGCGTAGGGTGAATCGAAACGGCGTCCTCCATATCTCTTCTCCTTCCGCAAACCGAAGTGCAACCGAAGCGCGGGGGTTCCCGCACCACCCGCGGCGGAACGACCACTTCGTTTTCCGCATGCAAAGCTTTGGACTCTCCACGTGAAATAACCGCCTCCTCGCCATCCAAACGCATAGTTGCGTCTGACACTTCACGTTTTTCGCAGTCCCGAGACAAGGACCGCAACAGATCAAGCTTCTGCCGCTTCCGGCCGTTATCCACCGCCTGCTGCAGCGCCATGTGATCGGCGGCAATACACTTAATCGACAAAAGATCCAATCTCCGGCGTCTCGAGGTCCGGGAGCTTGGTTCAATCGGAGCTGAAGTCTCGCTTTCTCCAACTAGACCGCAGCAAATTCCAGCCATTGGTTGCTCCTCGAAAGATTGAGAAGACAAGAATGAACCGAAACCAAAAACCAAAACTCTTTAATTCTCTGTACTTGTTGGTTACAGAGGACACAATTTGGGTAACAAGAGCAGAGGGGAAGGGGAGAACAGAAATATATTTTAGGATCTCTGAAACGAGCTCAAAGGGCAAGACCCATTAAAATGGCTCTGCTCTGAAGCTTTTTCTAAAGAAAATGAGGGACACCTCATGCCCCTCAAACAATTTCGGCTGGGGGCCACGCAGCGCCTAATCACGGGCAGCTTGCCCGTCACCATAGCGGGCAGGAGGATCCGACACTGTACAGTTGGTATGACGTCGAACTACGGAATACCAAGGCGAGAGGGAGAGCCACATCTCCACCGTTGGTCGAATCACCAACCCTTTCTCTCTCATCCCTGATTTAACAACACGTGCTCCATCTTTTTGACACGTATACGTGGCACTACTCTCGGTTGGACACGGTAGGTCCATACGGTGTCCTTTTTCTGACACGCATGTGGTCCTTGATCGACCGACCCCTCTCTCTTTTATTATTGTTTACCGTCCTTAATGCGCAGGATCCCACCACGTGGCGACATCGCAGGTTAACAGCTTCGTGTTAGGTCCGCTTTCCCATACCCCATTACCACCTCTTTTATGGTAAATTCAACCTTTTTTTTTTATATACGAAAACGGTAAATTCAACAACTCTGATTCCCTGATCACTTAACATGAATTTTGTTTCTTATGTTAAAAAAGACCCACATAATTTCCATTAACAAACTCTTTATATATATATATACACACTATTATCTATTTCTTGACATTTCAAAATAACATAAATGATAAGTGTAAGAGAATGGTGAATTTGATAACTAAAATTTAATAAACAGTTTTGAGTCGTTATATTTGCAAGTTTTAAATTTAGTGTATATGCATGTGGTTGATTTGACTTGCGCAATCTATTATTACTATTCCTAAGAACTAGATTGTTATAAATTCTCAATAGCAACGGGAGAAATATGTCAGAGATAATTCTAGAAGAAAAGAAGATTTTGCTCGCTAGGCGGGTCAAAGAGCAACTTATTTCTTTGCTTTTGACTTTTCATATTCTAATATCAAAACTACTTCATTCTTTTTACGAGAAGTTGAAAAAAAAGATAGGTGAAGGAGCGACCGAGCGACTACTAATTGAGTCGAGGTTGGTGCTAAATTTTGAGAAAGTGTGTTGCGGCGACTAACTATTTATCTAGACTGACAAGACTGACCGTAATTATAGTAATCTTTTGGAAAATTCTTGCTTGTTATTAGGGCATGTTTATAAGAAATAGTCCCGTGGAGGTAAGCAAATTAATGATTTTGAACGAAATGATAAATTAAGGTGTAAGAAAGAATTAGTGGTTCAATAACTTATCAAATAAATTATGCCCAAGCACAATTGGATGTAAACTCAATAGTTGAAAACAAAACAACTCAACTTAAAAATAATTTATTTCACCATTGAATTTACATTAAAAGGTGATTAAGCATAATTTTCTTTGTCAATTACTGATTATGTAAACATTATTGAAGATAGAATACAAATTGAATGATTTATAAAAGTAAATACAAAAATATCAAAATCTGTGAAAATTGAGTAATATTCGTGATTTTAGTTAAAAGTATTTAAGTTTCCAGTTGTCAAAGAAAAGGTTCAGAAAAAGTGAAAACGAGGGAGGTAGAGACACGTGTGAGGTCATATTTCAAACCGGGAGATTTGTTGAGACAAATATCTGAGGTTGAGTGAACTACTAAGTGGACGCGTGGAGGTAGCTGACGTGGATCCGAGGGTGCAATTCCTCTGTTCATGGCAGGTTACGTTATTTTTAAGGTTAATAATTATCGAACTCCAAAATTAGTAATATTTTTTTTCCGACCAAAAAGAAAAAAATAGCAATACATGGAAAAAAAAGGGACTTTGGGACCCGACTTTACTGGTAGTGCCCACAACAACAACGTTCACCGTTGGAACCACCAACGACCGGTGAAGAGTCGCCACGTATGAGGTATGGGCTGTCGAGCAATGAGATCCGGCATGTGATGACCTACACGCACTGAGAACCGCCACGTCGGTTAGACACAGTCCCTGACTGACTCACTCTTTAACCTCGGTCTGACCAGGGTTAGGTCAAGTCTCCTTGCTGGGTCAAAAACCTTGTAAATTGAAACAGAGGGCTATACACGTATGAGATCTAGAAGCGGGTTAGGGTCTGGGAGACGTGGAGGGAAGGTTTGAGGTTGAATGGACACGTAGAGAAGCAAAGGCCCAGATACCCACGTCAGTGGGTTTACGAAGACTCATGGGGGTTTCCCAGAGGAGTAGGTTTCCGTTGGAAACCCAGAGAAAGATTTAGCAAAGCTTTCTGCGCCTCCCTGCAGCACTAGGATATTTTAGTTTTCTCCAACCGTGGTTGCTGCTTTGGAAATAGGAACATGAGTCATGCACTTCCTAGTATCAATTTCCGGAATTTAATGATATCTTAACGAGTTCTGTTGTGTCACTGGTTCATTGGTCAAAGTTTGCAGCAATATTTTTTCCAACTCTGAAGTCGAGAATCGTTGGATGAGTCTATATTTGGGGGAGGCACAATACTATAATGAACTAATCCGACGGTTTCGATAGTAACAAAGTTTGTTTCTAGGTTTCTCAAGTACAGATTGAGGTGAATAGTGAGTGATACAACTACTAAGGAAAATGGATTCAAGTGTACATAATGATCGACGAGGAGAAAGGAGTTCAGGTAATTAATAAATGAAGTGCAGAATGAGCTCACATTTGTAGAAATGAAAAACTGACGCATCTTTGGTGAGTCCACTGTTACAATCACATCATGAAACAAATGCGCAAAGCATGATAATTTCAATGGGGTGAGCTAGACCATTTGTGAAATGGAATTCAAAGTAGATTCAGCAAATGAAATGTCTAGGGTATATTTTGGCTTTATGCCCATGATTAACAGAACAAAACGCATTGAGGGAAGGCAAGTTAAACAGAATCTGTAATGCAAGAAAGATAAGACACCTGATAAGAAGGCTCATTGTGGTATCTTAGAGGGGCAAAAACTGTTAGCAGTCATGCCTCCATCAACAGATATAATCTGTCCGGTGATGTATGAAGCAGCTGGTAGGCAGAGGAAGGCTACCAAGGATGAGACCTCCTCAGGTTCTGCAACACGATTGAGAGGGGTACGAGAGGTTATCTCTTCCACAAACTTCTTGTCCTCCAGCATCTGTGAGCAGGAATGGAGCACACCCGAGTCAGATAATGTTCTTAAATTTAGTGAACCAAATATTATTGATTGATAATAGAGAATCATTAGCATTTAGCACAAGTCAATTTGAATGCTTTCAACAAACTCAATTTCATTAATCTCCGTTGCAGATCCAATCTTACATAACCAAAAAACTGCACTAAGTAACTATCCCTAATATGTGGCAAACATGTCTTTGAACTGTGCAACATCTTCATCTAGATGAAAATCTATTTGTCAGCTTGCAAGATTCATGGTGTAGTGTTTCTTGACAGGGCTTAGCCCTGAAATAAGCAATGGAAAATGCATAAGTGACTACCAACTGCTACTTGGTCAATCCGTGCCTACATTGGCTGAGATGCCACTTAACCAAGATTCCAGCTGTACTTGCTACCTAGGAAGAGTTAGATCCGAAGAAAACTAATCGAACTGTGATGTTAGATAAGAATGAAACTCAAGAATGAGGACCTCAGCATAACCAGGGCAATGATAAAGCAAATGAAACTCAAGAATCAGGACCTCAGCATAGCCAGTGCAATGACAAAGCTTTAACTATACGGTGGGACAATAACTAATTTAGGTTTTAATCCTCGATTCCTTGGAATGTGGGCATGTAAAAATACGATTCTTCTCAAAGTGAATGCACACTCATGAAAAGCTAAGAGTTATTCTCTATGATACACAAAAGACACTACAATTAACTTATGGCGATATGCTGCAAAAGTTATTCTCCATGTAATCTAAGCACAAATGAAGATTAAAAGATTAAAGTGAACCATAATTCATATATATTTAGTATCTGAAGTCAATAGGTGTCTGCCCTATTCATCATTGATGTTGATGGATGTTTTAGATGATCGATATAAAGGACCATCCCCAACATAAAGTCAAACCATGATTACTAAGAAAGCTTTCAGCGGAGATGCCCTGAGGATTAATCTAATTCATGATCAAATCCATGTTGCACACAAGTAATTCTTGAATTACAAGTAAGTTGTAACCCAAGGACTATGGCATCAGGACCTTTTGCAGAATTCCCTCAGCAACTTCTGTTTCACTAAAATTAGTAATTATTGAATATCATCTACAAGAGAAGACAGGTAGGGCAAGAAAGAGAGACAAGAGCATATTAGCCGATTGGAATATGGGGTATATAGTCCCCACAGTGGGACTAAAAAATCATACCTTTATTCAGCCTGAGATACTGTCCAAAGTCTTATAATTGAGTTTCATTGGAACATAATAATGCTATCAGATAGGCTTTTGCAACTGTTCTAACTCAGATACACTAAGCAACAAGCATAGCAGATACCTATTATCTACACTTTCGTACAAAACAGGACATCATCATATATTCATATCTATCTGATTGAGCATGTACATTTCTACGCATGGAATTAACTGCCTAGGTGCCTATACTAAGTAACCTCAGAAAAAAGGACACACCAATTTAATCTCCTCTAGGTTACACTATTTCACATATGCAAAGCTTCTAAATGATGATAATGAATTAAGAGTACAAGTACTTACGTGTTCAACGAGTGAGGTTCTGGTGTACCAAGGAGCAACAGCATTGCTCCTGATATTGTCTTTCGCCCATTCACATGCCAGATTTTTCGTGAGCTGATTGATCGCAGCTGAAAATAGCAAACAACATAGACTGTAGCATTTGCCTTTTCCCTTCCTATAATGTAAAATATCACATTGCAAACTTAGACATTAAATGAGAGTAACGGGCTGACCTTTAGTTGCTGCATAAATGGTCCCGGAACCAATGCTCACCGAACCAGCCACAGATGATATGAACACAATGCTTCCTGCTCCAGATGCTTTCAAAAGCGGATGCGCAAGTTGGCACAGATTGTATGTGGATTCCAAATTAGTAGCCATTACTTTTGAATACTCTTCCGAAGTGTACTCAGTAGTTGGCTTCCTTATGTTTGTCCCAACATTGTTTACCTAGTTCCACCAAGACACAACAACACACCAGTTCAGATTGAACTGACACCCACAATCAAATGTCTGATACATTTATACAAAATAGTAGCGGGCTAAGTTTTTGAGCTTACAAATATATTGAGCTTCCCAGTGAAAGAAACACCCACTTGCTCCATTAGTTTTTCTCTCTCGGATTTAGTCGAAACATCGCAGACAACCCCAGTGACACGGAGCCCCTTACCGGACCATTCCTTAAGGCACCTTTCGAGTTCTGCTGAGTTCCGAGAACAGGTGAACACAAACGCACCAAGCGCAGCTAGCTCCTCCACTGCGGCGTACCCAATTCCACGAGTGCCGCCGGTGACGAGGGCAGTCGTTCCCCTGAGGGACCATCTCGGACTTGCGAGGCTCTCCGCCATTTTCGTCGTGTTCCAGCAAGACGATTTGCCACCCAAGCGGAGTGAGGGAGATGACAAAAGTACAGGTCACAAGTTCGGCTTTATAGTACACCCAGCACGGGGTGAAAGCCCAATAGTGGACTACCCTTTTCAGGATTGGACTAGGTTCAACGGTTCAAGACCAACTTGGAAATCATTTTAGATGTTGGGTGTTGTAGTTCTATAGGCCCATATTGGTGGTCTATGCCGGTGAAGTGATGCACCGGATTACGCAGCGGCGGTTTTCAGCGGTGAACGGCATTGATGTGATTCGGCGGTTCTCAATTTGGATTGTTTTAGAGGTTTGGGCTTAATACAACTCGTTTTGTTCTTTCTTTTGGGACTTCCCTTCTATAGGCCGTGTAATATGTTAGGCTACTTGCCTGTTTTTGTAATAAAGAATGATTTCGTATTGGTCTAAACATCCTTAATATTGTACTTGTCGTAATGCGAATTATTTTTAACAATTTTCATGCTCGTTAAGTTTTGTATCTATTTCGTTTTACACTTTACGCTGACAGTCATTTTATTTCACCATCGTACTGTCAGCATTTACGCCACCCTCAGGTGCAAGAAATACAAGTTATAGAATAGGGGATTAAGTAAGGATGCCGAACCCATGAGAATTGGTAAATCTTTTCTTAGCTAGGGAAAACCGAAAGAAAAACTAGAAGAATATGCAAATGTACAATCACAAACAAATGCTCACGAGTGAACCAAAGTTCATCGTGACTGTGTGCAAGATGGTATGTAGATATTTGATTTGATGTTGGGAATAGTTTCGATTCAAATTGAAACAACAAGAGCAAGTAAAGTAAACTAAGCTAAGCTAAACAAGTTGTTATCAAATGGATGGGAGTTAGAGCTTAGGTTGTCCACCATAGCCTCCCTTGCATGCATTGATGCTCAAACTACAAGTGATGCACTCCTAAATACCCAATTACCCTCTTAGCATCCCGGTAAGAGTACTAAGGCCTAAACTTCTTTGAGTTAATTTGATCAATTCCAACCAAATAAGTCTAGAATTAACTATCTAAGAACAAATCCTATTACCGGGTAAGTCTCAATTCATTATTCCTAGATGCATAAAGATTAGAGTTTAGATAACCAAGCAAGCAAACCAATCCTAAGTCTAGGTGATTTTAACTCACTACCCTCATATGCACACATGGTGTGCTAATTTCATGCTCTTAATGTTTAGAGGTGACTAATCTCAAAACACTAATCATGAGATGACAAATGCATTATACTTAAACTAGTCAAATTCAAATATAGGCATTCACTTTTTGATTTAGCATGTGAATGTGGTAATGGAAAATTGCATCAAACATAGGATTCACAACAATATCATACAAGATTGGCTAGATAGACAAATTCACTACTCACTCATAACTGGATAGACAAATTTCAACACTCTAAGATACATCAAGAGTAAAGAGTTAGAGAATGAAGAGTGACTATTGATGATGCCAAAAGTGGTGGTGGAGATGGGTCTCCAAGCTCATGAGATGGTGGATGTCTTCTTCTCCTTGTTCCAAGCTCTTGATGATATGGAATGGTAAAACTAAGGGTAGCTAGTAATGATTTTTGGTGATGGAGGGTTATGGAATTGGTGGGAAGATGAGTGTGGTGGTGGAAATGGTGGTTATGGAGGTGGAAAATGGTGGTCTGGTGTTGTAGAGAGAAAATGGGATGTCTTGGTGAGATGAAGATGATGAATGGAGTCAAGAATGATGAAGATTAGGTTTTTGGCCTCTTTTGATTAGCTATGTCCCTTTGGTCCCAAGATGTGCAAGATATGCTCTTACACTATTGTCCCCCAAATGGTCTCATATTTGCAAGGTGACAAAAGGACAAGGTGTAGGAAGATGTTTGAATTTCAAGTGGTGAGAGATTCTCACAACCATGGTCCTCCTTCGCTGGAGAAAGGATCCTCCATGACTGGTGGCTTGCTGGAAAAGTTCACCCAAAAAGTCGCAGGAAAAATCGTCGGAAAAATTAATTTGCAATTTTCTTCCAATTTCCGTATCTTCTTCTCCTATCTTCAAATCTTTGCATTTCAAGCCTCAAATGGTCATTTTATCCTCAATGCATGGTTTCCTGCAAATAAAAGGAAATGGATTAAAAAAGTGTAAAATAGCATGGAAGACAAATCAATTTTCATAATTATGGGGCACAATTGCATAAATAATATGTGACTCAACGCGTACTAGGCAAATCAAAGTTTACCATTCAACGAGTGTAAATTTAACTAGTATTAATGGGTGACTACCACCGGTAGTACTGTCTTTTGTTTTTTGACTATGGGCAAGGGAAGATCTTCAATGATGCAAACTATGGATCGAGGGGGCATTTAACACTATATACTCAAAGGAATGCCCAAGAAAAAGACCAAAAATGTGGTCAAAATGTAAGATTCAAAGGTACGTATCTATTCTAGACAAATATAAACATGAGCTATTGTCAGTGAGATTATACACACCATCTCATATTCTCATGCTAACTTGATTGGAAGCGAATGATATCCATGACTGGATCTCTTCTTTAACTTGTAGATTTACATCCTAAAACATATAATAATTTAGATTAATTAACTAATCTATATAAGGATGAACAACATCTCTAATTTTCTTTTCTGTAGATTCAATCAGTTTCTTAATCTTCTTAATTCATAATTTAACGCCTGCGCATGTGCCAAACAAATTAAACTACCAGAACCAACCAAGCCAGAAGTTATTTAATAAGATCACTGTCTTCTGTGGTCTTCTCTGTCTAGTGCCTATCAATCTAGTTTGTCAAAGGCCATGAAGCTAGCTGGTGATCCAGTTACTTGTTGGGTATGAACGTACATCTCTTCAATTCATTCCCTTCTAATATTTCCCATAACTAGCATGAAAGAAAAAGATGGATGCATCAGAGACACATCCACAAGCCCCATGTGCATATATCCCAGCCTCTGCAACAGATTGACCAGTGATGAATTAAAGAGCCAGTACTAGTCTCACTCACACATCAGAATCCAGACCTAGCTAGCTATCCCATCGATAACTGTTGCCAAAACCCGATCACACTAAAAACTGCTAGACCAGACAGTGCCCCAAGTATAAATAGTTTCCATTTTAACCTAGCATAGCTGTAGCGAGCTTCATCTCCCTCCTTACATCAAAACAGCTCCTTCATCGAACCCAAAGTTATAAGCAAACCTCACTTTCACTTCCCCCTCATTCATTTACTCCACCTCGAAAACCACGTCCAAAAGCATGAAGCAGAATCCACCATGTCAAGTAGTTCTTCATCTTCAACCCAAAAATGGATAACTGTATATAAATTCCCTCTGTACATAAGGCACAAGCGGTGAACGTTTCATCATCAACTTACCATATAAAGCAAACGTTGAAAATCACTTATTCCTAGTCCTAGCTTTGCTGCTAGCTCACCGTGTATTCTGCAGGAACCATCGGTGTGTTAATATAATAGATACCACGCACGGTGGCTCTTCTGCTATAGCCAGAACGATCACATTAACTTGCAGGCGCCTACTTCTAGGGTTTTGACATTGGTTTATTATTGAAAACTAATTTGGACATTAATTATTAGGGTTCTAGGGTTGGTGATTGGTCGTTGAGACTTGGGAGGTTTTTAATGCACATTAGCAGTTTTAACAGGTAGCCACAACTCACAAGGCTACACTAGATATATACAAGAGTAAAAACAAACGGACGCGTAAATAGTGCCAATTTGTGATGTGATCTTTCTTGTGTTAATACTATTTAATTCAATTTGATTCGATATGGTTGGCGGACTATTGGGAGGATTAGAGACAATTATATACCGTATATATCGAGCTAGAATATTAGAAGAAAACGAATCTAGAGAAGGTGGGTTTGGCATTCGGATCCGTGTATACTTCTTTTCGATTTTTACATACCAGATTTTGTTACTTTGACCTTCAATTATATGAAGATTTGTAATACAAGACTAAGATTGAAATGAGCACAAAGTGAAAAATTAATTAGTTGTTTTTGGAGGTCCAGGAAGAAATATTAACAGTAGTGTGTGTGTGTGTATATATATATACAATATAATATAATTTCATGTCATAGTATTTGTGTGATCAACCGCGGCAGTAGTACTACAGTTAATTTAATTATAAGCTAGGATATTGTAGCTGAAGTGACTCTTGATGACAGTTACTTGTCAGTTCTAAATTTCACTCTTTTACAAAGTAACAAAACCTTATAGATACAGTTAATTACGTTCCCCCTCCTCAGAGCACTTGGCAGGTGCAGGAAACAAAAACAGTCCCACATAAAACAGAGATGATCAAAGCTTTCTCCGTGTCATGATTTAACTGTTTGAGAGTACTGGCAGTCAACTAGTGGTTCTTACTGTTTACAACACAGAAGTTCCTGTTTGAATAATTTTTTTGAAACTTGAACAGAAAACTAAATTACTACACTATTGATAACACACTGCTATGTATTATCCAGCCAGATGTGCTGGGGAGCTAGTTGTATCTTCACCTTCATCTAGCTCTGTGAGGTAGAACACACCTCATAAACCCTAAGCAAGAGTTTTCCAGATCTTACGAGCATTTAGTTACTGCAGTATCTACCACCACAACATTCAGTTATGAGTTGATGACCCAACTTACACAGTGTGTCTGATAGTAAGATCATAAATATACATATCAGAATGGATAAAAGATTGAATATCAATGAGCTGAGAAATAAAATCAAGAATTAAAAGTGCATTAATCGATTAACTTCGAGTACAATTATGTGCACATGATCATGATACCTCCACTAAGTTGGCATGTTTGATTTTGTTTCAAAGGTTAACCAAGAAAGAGTGGGAAAACTAAATTAAATTAAGCAGCAAAACTAAACTGATTAAATTCTCTCTTCTTCCAAATAAGAGGAATATGAAGATCGATCAGCCATTCAATTAGTGCATGCCCAGAAGTTGTAGTTGGGTCATTTGACCTTGGGAGTTGGGTCACCAAGCCTGAGCTCAAGATCCAAATCTTCCATGGAGTTAGCTGCAGCCATAAGTCCAGTTACCTCTGCAGATTGGAGAAAGAATGGAAATGGTGCTGTGTTCATAGCAGAAGCAATCTTAGGCCTTTTACAAGTGCTTGCCTCTTCCCCACAAGACCCAGCTAATTGTCTGTTTCCTCTAACAACTGTATTAATCAACCCCACTGACAAATCGGTTTCGACATAATCCCCAACTTGATTACCACCCTGCAGGCTTACAATAGAATGATCTTCTTCTGATGATGACCTCATCACCATGACATTCTTCTCCGGTAGATTAGCTGGTTTCGAATCTGACCAAGACGCTGCAGCAGCAGCGGAACAACAATTTGAAGAAGAACAAGGAGAGAGAAAAGCCCTAGGAGCTGAAAAAGGACAAGATGCAACAAAGCTATGGCTATGATTTTTAAGGTGATGAGGGACATGATGATCTGTAGCTAGTGTAGGATTAGCAGTACTAGTGTTGTGAAGACATTGCTTGAGTCTAGCTCTGTCTCTTCTGTGAACATTCATGTGACCCCCAAGAGCTTGAGCCGACCTGAACTCCCTCATACAAAAACTGCAAGAATAAGACCTAGGCGGCCATATGCAACCACCGCCGCCAAGCGAACCGGCCGCGTCTTCAGCGAAAGCCTTCTCTTCCCATGTCGCCGATGAGCTACTCATGACTGAGTTCATCGACGACGACGACGAGGAGTAGTACTGATTCAACATAAGGAGGCTAGGTCTATATATACAGAGTAGTAGTACTACTTATGAGACCATGAAGAATCTAAGAGTAAGAGAAAGGGGTCAGCTGGAAAAGGTCTTTGGGTTTCATAGCTAGTTTAGTTTCCTGTATTTTGGATCTTCCGGTGAAGCCACTCTCTTGGTGTTTAGCTCCCAGTTTGCTTTACAGTCATTTGTTATGCTTCTATTAAATGTTTTTGGTGATTTATATATAGGACGGGACCCGATTGGTCCCATTCCCATATAAGCAACTGTCATGCATATCATTTCATCCACATGCGTCAAACTACTAACCCTTTGTCATTAATTGAAATTCGAAAAAAATATGGTGTGAGTACGCGTATACAGTGATCAGATGCCTAGATTAGCTATAAGAAGCAGCTAGGTCCCTAGCTCGAGCTACTACGTACGTCAACAATCAGCGTGATAATAACTACCTGTAAGTTGGAGGGATGTAAATTCGCTATATACTATCCGTAATTACATTATGTAACTTTATATTTTTCGGGGTCAAGACTTTAACCGATTACGGACGATACGACATCAATATGGAACAACAGAAGCAAAATTACATTATGACACTAAACATATCTCTAGTATAGATGGAATTAAGAGGTCTAGAACAAACTTAAATGGCTCCTCCGGCCTACTGCACAATATATTAGTAAAAACTTCATGACTATGATTAGTTTAATAAAATATATAGGGCTCAGCAAAGTGTTCGTCATTTTAGTTATCAGTTACATAAATAAAACTTTTGCGAACAAAGTGACGAAACTACAAAATTATTATACAAACGGAAAATTTTAAGGTGTTGGGCCGTTTGCTATACAACCATTTTTTTGAATATTTTAGACCGTTGGATTAATAATATATCCAATGGTCTTGAATATTTAAAAGGTTGGTAACCGTATGTTTACCCCTTAACTAAATCATTAGTAATTTATTATAGAATCTTTTTCTCTAAAAAAAAAAAGTAATGAGTCTTTTATTACTAATTAAGTACACTATTAATACTTTCCTTAATCAATTATAACTGAGGTCTACTTTGAGTAATTTATCATTAATTTACTTATATGATGACAATATGTTACCTTATAGATATGGAAATTTAATTCTATTATGGCACTTATCCCACATACGATCATATTTATAAAAAAAAAAAGGGAGAAATGACGAAAAATGTTGTAAAAAATGTCATCTTTTTGGTAATTACAAGGTCTCGGACCACATTTACAAGTTATGAATCATTTTATAAAATTAAAAACGAATGTGTTGTTTTAGGTGGTAAATCTTCATATTTTAGACTAAATAGAGCATGTGTCCTAATTTACGTAATATAGGTTATATAGCTCTTAACTATGTAATTGGGTGGTACCTTGTGTAATGTTCCTCAGTGAGAAAATAATTACATCATTGATAGCGATTATTACGAATATAAGGATAAATCAGTGCGCGCCATTCTGGTTTGAGATTAATGAATGATTACTTTGTTAAAAAAAAAAGGATAAATGATAAAAAAAAAAATTGTAATAAATGTCCTGTTTGTGGTAATTACAAGGTCTAAGACAACATATACCAATTTATGAACTATTTTACAAAATTGACAACAAATGTGGTGTTGTACGAGTGGTAAATCTTCATATTTCATACCAAATAGAGCATGTGTCCTCATTCACGTAATAGAGTTCTCGAATGTGTAATTGGGTGGTACCTTGTGTAATCTTCCTCATTGAGAAGATAATTACATTATTGACAGTGATTATTACCGATATAAGGACAAATGATCAAAAATATTGTAATAAATGTCCTGTTTGTGGTAATTACAAGGTATAAGACAACATATACTAATTTATGAACTACTTTACAAAATTGACGACAAATGTGTTGTACAAGTGGTAAATCTTCGTATTTCATACCAAATAGAGTATGTGTCATCATTCACGTAATAGAGTTCTCGAATGTGTAATTGGGTGGTATCTTATGTAATCTTTCTCATTGAGAAAATAATTACATCTCTGATAACGCTTATTACCAATATAAGGACAAATGATTAAAAATATTGTAATAAATGTTCTGTTTGTGGTAATTATAAGGTCTAAGACAACATTTACCAATTTATGAACCATTTTATAAAATTGACGACAAATGTGTTGTACAAGCGGTAAATTTTCATATTTATATCAAACAAAGCATGTGTCCTCATTCAAGTAATATAATTCTTGATTGTATAATTGGGGTAAACATTTTGGTATTTACTCCATTTAGGACAATATTTACAGATATATAGTGTTGAGAATATACACATCCCACATGGGAAAAATGGGACCTTGCCTATGGATTTATAAGGGTTTGGGCCACTCCATCCATTGCCAATTGGTTTTGGATGTGAACCCCAGATTACTTTATCATGGTATCAGAGCGGGTTACCTACGTGTGCATGCCTCATGGCCACACGGGCTCCACGTCACCCAAAGTTGTCCACGTGTATGGCTTGAAAATTCGCCACACGTGCGGCGTGTGTGTTGAGAATATACACATCCCACATGGGAAAAATGGGACCTTGCCTATGAGTTTATAAGGGTTTGGGCCACTCCATCCATTGCCAATTGGTTTTGGATATGAACCCCAGATTACTTTATTATATAGACAATATTACTAATTGATGACAAATGTGTTGTTAAATTGGTAATATTTTTTATAAAAAATTGCCATGTGTCAAAATTTGAATGGATAACCTGATGACCAATTCATCAGGTTCCCATCATATTAAATTGTTGTAAATTAAAAAAATAAAAATAAAAGGTATGGGATACGGGAGGGTATCGTAGCCTGTCTCTTATACAAACACCAAAAATAAAGAAGAGAAGAGACATGAAATTAACATTAGTTTGGTAAAAATCATGATAGTGAAAAGTATATTTGTTTCTATTATATATTCACTAGTATTTTTCCACACATGCTATGCATGTGCAAACTATTAATTTTTTTTTTCTTCAGAAAATAAAAAAGAAAAAAGTTGGTTATTGCAGAGAAAAGAAAGTGGGAGAGAGAGAAGTGGGTTGTGGATAATTTTTTTTCAAATTTTTAAAAGAAAAATATATTTTGTAAATGTCTTAATTATCCTTGTGATTTAATTAATTCTCAAAGTTTATTAATATTCTAGGGTCAATTCTGTCAAAATTTTAGATTTTGGCTAACAAACCCTATTATCTTAATAATAGTATAGATATAGTTACTGAGATTATCAAGCATATGTGAAAATACAATCTAGGACTTCTTCATTTTCACGCTAGGATTAGACTTTATGGATTGCTCGCTACTATTTTAATAGTTGAAAGTTACACATGAAAGGTCTATGGAACAATATATTTTGCACTCTAGAAGAAGAACGGAGGTCATCATATTGCAACCATGCCTTGATTTCCGTAAATATATCCATCGATCATGGAATAGTGTTACAGACAATAAGACAAACACCTGTGAACTGGACGTGAATTAGGAAGAACAATTAGTACAAATTATTCATAGCTCAATATATCTAATGGGGATAATTAACATATGGTCCACTAGGTGTCATTTCTTGAATCTTATTTCGGTTGGTTTGACAATGGTTTTCAGTGCAAATTGTCCTAATCAGTAATTCCATTTCTTCGTAGTAGCTAGTAAGATGCAAACAAATCGAATTATTAATCTTATTTTAATTTAAAATCTACGTAATAGTTAACTTTAGACGCAAACATCTAATTTTATAATTTTTAATTAGATAAAGTGTGATTACCATTGAAAGTGTGAGATGCTTGACATACTTCATATCATATGCCTGGTTAAACGACAATAAACCATATTAATTAGATCATTTCAGGGCAGCCATGGGAAGAGAAAATTGACGAAGAGAAGCCCAGAAGTGAGGCTTAAAGCTATAAGCGAATATATCATCAAAATATATCAGGTTAATACTTGTTGATTTGATAGTATAGTACTATTTTGTATTTTTTTGGGGGCTAATCACTAAAACATTATAAGGCAACGGGAAGTAACATCCACCTGAGTTACAATAGCTCACGCAACATGGAACAAGTTAGTTGGTACTTGGTAGGGCACATTATACATGCTCGATCTTGAACTAAATTGATCTGCCTCAATCAGTTCCGGCTATTAGCTCTATGCATGAGCATGTTTAAGGTTATCACATCCATATCTAGTTCTCCACTACGCATGAAATAAAATCAAAGTATACGTAGAAGAGCTTATTAATTAATCTGAAGGAGCTGATATTCTCAGTAGTCTCCATGATTTGATTGATCCCTTGAAGTTTTCTTGTTTTTGCATCTGATCATTCTGTTGAGAACGTGTTGAGAATCTTTGAAATTTTCCTCCCATATCACGCCAAGCTAACAAGTCAACAATAAGACATTTTCTAATTTTTAACTTTACACACATCGAAGATCGAACTAGCTACTTTATCACAAGTGAGATAAGAGTAAGACTTTAACTCTTTACTTATAGCTTCATTATCTAAGTTTATAATAATCAAAATAAGGAGCTTTTTCATGAGAGTTAAGTAGATAGAAGAAAAGAAAAGGTCAAAGACAGATCTTCTTCTATACTTAATAATTATAAAACTAAGTTAATTTGTTCAGTAATACCAGTTGGATACCCCTAGAAAACTACCTTACCCAAGCCATTGATAAACTTACTTATTTTCTAGGTTCTGACAAATATATATTCTTATAATGTGGCAGTTAGCTGGTTTCTGAGTAAGTGTCAATGCCAAACACTACCTGCACTATGTTGAATCTTTATGCAGCATCAATTCATTAAAAGCTAATCCCAAGTTAATAGTTTAACACTGTATATGGTCCTGAAAACTGAATAGTATACAGAAAATGATGGGTTTGAATGCAGGAGCTTTAGAACAGTTTAGTCTCTCCCAGTTAAACAATAAATCTGGGACTTAAAATTTATATGATTATCTATATATATAATTAAAAGTACACAAGCCACCTGCCACTCAATGACCCAATTAACGTATTGGGTGGCGTAGTCACTCTATATATTGGTTAATAATAAACGGATCGAAGAACAGGTTTGAGTGGTCAATTTAATTAATCTGTTTATTCAGTACGTAGAACTGTGGAACCTGATCGATCAACTTGTCCAATCTTTAGGCTCGAACTGTTCGACCGTGGAGGGCATATGAACAGAATGCTTTTGATTCTTTCTTAATAGGGATTTATAAATAAATCCAACAAGAAACATTCGGCAACTAAGTCAATCTTCCATATCCAAGACATGTTTAACACCTTAAGACATGTTTTTGATGGCAACTTAAGTTCTAACTTATGTGTAACTACTAAGGAGCAAGGCATTGTTTGGGTTAAGTTGCTTTAGTTTATTTGTTAAGTTGCTTAGAATAAATAACAAAAAGATATAGATTATAGACTTTGAACGATATAATTTGCTCTCTACTTGATTCCATTTCATGTAGTAGTGGCCAGAAGTTTTATAGTTTCAAATGTTTTAGTTTCTTTGGGTTTGGTCAAGAATGCATCATTCTAAAAGCCTAAACAATAAGAGAAGGGGCATAAAATATGCTAACACACTAATTATTAAAGCATTAATTGACCAGTGAAGCAATGAAGACTGTTTATAAATGTTAAGCTAGCTTTCTTTTCCTATATAAAACTACTACTAAGATTGTCTTCTACTCACAGGGTTCTACCTAAAATGTCTTCATTATCAACTTGTAGAACAAGAAAGATTGAAATAAAGCACAGTACTGGTTTGATACTTATGACTTGATAAGAAAACAACAAGAAAATAACTTTAAAATAACCTTTTTGATTAGAAATTATCTAATTATATTAAGGGATCTGTTTTGATGTTTTAATCATATATGCGGACTGAGAATGATATATAGAGTCAAATTATAAATAGGATATTAGCCCTGAGATGACACTTGGTGACTACATCAAATGATGAATCACCTGATTATTTTAGCTTATTGGATTGTTAGTAAGACATAAAATCTTAATTAAGTTAACCATGAGCCACTTGATCCTTTTTTCTTGATGGAAAGTATGTTACAACTTATACATACATTAGTATGATTTTCATAATCTAAGAACTCTATTCATATGGTCGGAGAGTTTTTGATCTTGGAGTTTTCACTTTTAAATCTTCTTCTATAAATAGCGCGCTATACACCTATAAATGATTCAGCCGCTAATCGTAGCTGTCTTCCCCTTTCTGTGGTTTATTAAGAATTTTAGAATCTTGCATCAGCATCAGCATGTTGCAGACGTTGAAGAATTTAAAAATCATGAAGAAAAGGGATATAAACAGGTTGTTGGTTTGTTTTCTTTGGTTACAACAGTTTGTAGTTAGTTACCATAAAAACACTGCATGTTAGATGCCAACGAAAAAGGCAAAATATGGGTAACTATTTTGGATGCGAGCACATGAACTCATCCTAAGTGCATTTTATAAAATTCCAACAACAATAAAGACGTCTGAGTTAGGCACTCATCCTGGGCACTAAGACTCAAATTGAGCCTTGTTAAACATCAAGGTGCAATATTGTTTTTATTATTATTTATTATTATTTAATAACGTACTTTCAAATTTTATATATTTAGATAAAAGGATGAAGCTACATAGAAGCACAAGTTTAATAGCATGCACAATTAAAACAACGGTGCAAAACATACAATTTTGCTCTCTCTAATTGAAAGTGGTACTCTTTCTTTCGTTCGGAGTTTTGTCTCATTAAATTATCTAAATTAAGTTTGAACAAGATCATTGATTACTTCAACATGATTTTTTTGAATAATATTTTCTTTTTTAAATAAGTGAATATCCGTTTCACATTTTTCTTCTAATTATAACTATGTATTTTTTGTGAAACTAAATCAACGAAATTAGTCAATCAAAAATACACTGTTGTTTTCATCTTTCGTATATTAGTTTGTGCTTGAAACGTTTTTTGGCTCCCTATAATTATATCTCTGATCTATAATCTTCAATTATACATCTTTGTCGAGGAAAAACAACGACACTCAATACATGTACATGGTTCCTTGAGAAAAGAAGAGAATAACAGAAAATTGGAGTGGCCTTGGGTTAAAATAGTAGGAGGTGGTTTTCTCATAGAGTCCTGGCCCAAAATGCGTTGTTTGGGCCTGCTTATCTCTTTCCTATTTAGGCCTGGTGTTACAAACATATAGTAACACACTATACGAATCCAGAACTATATATAACTTTGAAGTCATTGTTTAGGGTCCAGTTGGTGCCTTTTGGTGTACATAGAAATTGAAGTCCGATTCATTTCATGGATCTACAAAATTGAGTTCATAATAATTGCAGAACGAAGTCAGTGATTGCCCAGCAAAAATGGCAAAAAGAGGTTTTGATCAATCATAAAATGAAATCAGTTTTTTTTTTTTTCATTTTTGAGAATTGATCATTCTGTTTAGGTAATGACACCGGTCCTTTTAAAGAACAAGAATTAAAGAAGACCTAACAATGACAATTTGGAGCTATCGTTTTCTGAAACAAGGTCGTTGGCTTTTGGAATGAGGTATAATGTTCTTCAAATAGAGGAAATATTCAAGTAAATGAAGATAGAAGGATGAAAATTATAGCAACAAACGCTATATGAAGTCATGTTTGTAAAACCATATCCATGCTCACAATCATATGCATACAAGCTTGACAATAATCACATAAGAATCAAGACTTACCTTCAGCAATTACTGGCATGGATTCCATCTCTGCAACTGCACAACAACGATCACTAGAATATAGTCTTTTGTTGCGTACCAACCTTGCTTCTCAATGCACAGAACTGATGCAATAATTGTGGTGGCAACAGGGACCAATTCATCCATATATATAGGAGACTTAAACCTCAAGAAACTTCCCATTAAAACAATCCATATTGGTTTAGGTTTCCTAGTTAGACTCTTAATATATCACATCATTGTAGTCTTTCTTACATACTAAGAATAGGATTACTTACCTTAATGAATTGATACACTCTTTCATTAAGTTACAATATTGATTTACAGTTTGTGTCCATGTTGAACTAGTTTTGACATTAAGCTAATTATCAATTTATATATGTTAATGTGTGACAAGTCCATGTTGATTCTAACAATCTTCCCCTTGGACTGACACATATTAAGCTTGATAATTTGCACCAGAAAATGTCAGAAACTACTCAACTTACTGTAGTGCACACCAGACAACAAAATCAAACCAAAAATCCATTCCAACATGGTCAGATCACAGTTACTTATCTAGAGCAAGAAACAGTATACATTTTAACAAAAATGCAGAGTTTCAATACCATAAACACAATCTCCTGCAACCTACATATGTCAATCCAAAAGTGATACGATATATGCTAATGTGTATCAACAAGAAGGCATATAACAGGTCCTACTTTATGTTTCTTAAACCAGAAACTCAAGCAAATTTACTGAACACTGATGGCTTAAAATTTATTGCTTGAACCTTAATATCATGCTATACATGATTTAAGCCATCTGATAGCAAGTATAACTTTAAGTACAAAATCGACAATTTTCAGAACATTTAATAAAAGCTGCAACAATAACCAAAATATGAAAATACCTCAAGAAATTTTATTGATAATAATAAACTATCTTTACAACCAAGTTGTGATAGATAAACTAGAAATCTGGCAACTCAAGGAAATACAAGAACTCAGAAACCTTAGAAATTTAAGTTGCTCCAACTGGACTAACTCTCTCTACTGAACCTAAGCATCTAGATTAGCTAAAACTCCAATGCTTCCTATATGCTTCTGGAATGCTGCTACTGACAAGGCCTTGGTGAAGGGGTCTGCTAGCTGTGAATTCGTGTCAATGCTCAAAAAAGCTATTTCACCATGTTTTACCCTTTCTCTAACACTGTAATACTTTAAATCAATATGCTTAGAATTATTTGATCTTTTACCGTTTTTGCTAAAGAAAACAGCTACTTCATTATCACAATAAATCACAAGTGTTCCAGCCACAATGTGACTTAACAATTTGGTCTGCATAAAAAAATTCCTGATCCAAAGTCCTTCACATACAGTCTCATATACTGCAATAAATTCAGCTTATATAGTAGAAGTTGAAACAAGAGTTTGCTTCATGGTTTTCCAAGCAATAACACCTCCTGCAAGCATGGATACATATCCACAAGTCGACTTCTTGGAGTCTGGATAATTCCATGCAAAATCAGAATCTGAAAATCCAACAAGTTTCAGATCCTCCACTTGCCTATACACTAGCATATAACCCTTGGTTCTCTGCAGGTACCTCAACACTTTCTTCCTAGCTACCCAATGTTCATGACCTGGATTAGATTGAAATCTTGATAAAATCCTTACTGCAAAAGACAAGTCTGCCCTAGTGCAGACTTGTTGTTAGCATTAAAGCCACCCTCAAGTGCAAGAGGTACAAGTTATAGAATATTGGATTAAGTAAGGATGTCGAACCCACGAGGATTGGTAAATCATTTCCTAGCTAGGGAAAACCTAAGGAAAAACTAGAAGAATATGCAAATGTACAATCACAAACAAAGGCTCACAAGTGAACCAAAGTTCATGGTGAGTATGTGCAAGATGCTGTGTAGAGATTTGATTTTGATTTTGAGATTAATTGGTTTCTATTCAAATTGAAACAATGAAAGCAAGTAATATAAACTAACCTAAACAAAACAAGTTGTTATCAAATGGATGGGAGTTAGGGCATCGGGTTTCACATTTTGCCTCCCTTGTAAGCATTAAAGCAATTGAATATGAATGATGCAAAGCTAATTGTCCAACTACCCTCTTAGCATCCGGATAGGACTACTAAGGCTTAAACCCCTTTCATTTTATTAACTCTAACCGGATAAGTATAGAGCTAACTACCTAGAGACAAATTCAATTACCGGATAGGTCTCAATCATTTTCCCCTAAATGCATAAAGCTTAGAGTTTAGGTAACCAAGTAAGCAAACCAATCCTATCTCTAGGTGATTTTAGATCACTACCCTCACATGCACACATGGTGTGCTTTCATGCTCTCTTTTTGCCCAAAGGTAATCAATCTCTAGGAAAAACTTCATGTCATGGCAAACACATAACTCAAATTGATTAGGTCTAAGTAATGCATTCAACTATTAACTTAGCATGTGAAAATGACAACATGAATTTGCATTAATTTATAAAAAAAAACATCAATCCAAGCAAGTTTGGCTAAAACTTTCAACCCTAGCCCCAACTAGTTCACTACTCACACATAGCTAGATACACAAGCTTCAACATTCTATTAAACTTCAAATACATAAAGAGATAGGGAGTAAAGAGTGACTATTGATGATTCCGGAAGAGGTGGTGGAGATGTGTCTCTAAGAACATGATGTGGTGGTAGTCACTTCCTTCTCCTTGCTCCAAGCTCTTGATATTGGTAAGAAAAGTGAAATTTAGAATCTCTAAGGTGAGTTGTGGTGTTGAATGGTGAAGGAAATGGAGGTTGTAGTGGTGGAAATGGAGGTTTTAGATGTGGAGATGGTGGTTTTAGTGGTAGAAATGGTGGTGTCTTCTCTAGAGAGAAAATGGATCTTGGATAAGATGAAGATGATTGAATGGAGTCAAGAATGCTGAATAATTGGTCTTTTGCCTCTTTTTGATCAGCTAGGTGTGTCATCTTTGGTCCCCAAGTGTGTAAGAGATGCTCTTACACCATTGTCTCCCAAATGGTCCCAAATTGGCAAGGTGATAAAAGGACAAGGTGTAGGGAGATATTTGAATTTCAAGTGATGAGAGATTCTCACCACCATGGTCCTCCTTTTCTGGAGAAAAGACCCTCCATGAGTGGCTGCTCGCCAAAAAAGTCAATTTGCAATTTTTTTCCAATCTCCGTGTCTTCTTCCCCTATCTTCAAATCTCCCCATTTCAAGCCTCAAATAGTCACTTTATTCTCAATGCAAGGTTTCCAACAAATAAAAGGAAATTGATTAAAAAGGGTAAAATAGCATGGAAGACAAATCAATTTTTCATAATTATGGGGCACAATTACATAAGTAATTTGTGACTCAACACTTGTGCATACATGAGACTTCCTACAAGTCTGGCATAAGGCTTTGACTCCATATTCTCCTTCTCAACATCATTTTTGGGATTTTGCTTCTTGGTCAATTTATCTCATTTGGACATGGGAACTTCTCCAGCTACACACTTCTCCATACCAAATCTCTTTAAAATTTTGGTAACATAATTTTGTTAAGACAAACCAAGTAGTCTCTGTGCCCTATCTCTTTTAATCTCAATACCTAGTACATAAGATGCTTCTCCTAAGTCTTTCATGTCAAAATTCCTTGACAAAAAGCTTTTGGTATCTTTAAGCAATTTTAAGTTACTACTAGCCAAAAGTATATCATCCGCATAGAGAACTGGGAAAATAAAATTGTTCTCAATTGTCTTCAAGTAAACACATTCATCAACAAGGTTTTCTATAAATCCAAAAGTAGAAATCACAAAATCAAATTTATTGTACTACTGTCTAGAAGCTTGTTTTATGCCATAAATTGATTTTCTTAACTTTACACACTAAATTTTCACTTCCAGCTTGTACAAAACCTTCTGGCTGCCTCATATAAATCACTTCATCGAGTTCATCATTCAAGAATGTTGTTTTAAGATCCATCTGGTGCAGCTCTATATCAAAATGAGCCACTAAAGCCATGATTATTCTAAACTAGTTTTTTGTAGAAACTGGAGAAAAAGTTTCAGTAAAGTCAATGCCCTTCGTCTGTGTAAAACCTTTGGCAACTAATCTTGCTTTATATCTCTCTACATTGCCATTTGCATCTCTTTTGGTTTTGAAAACCCATTTACAACCTATAGTCTTCTGTTTGGGGTCAGGTTCAACTAATTCTCAAACTACATTTTGGCTCATGGAATTAATTTTTGCTTCCATAGCGAGCTGCCATGGATGAGATTCACTACTTTCAATGGCCTGATTAAATGTAGTTTGATCATTGTCCTCTGCACAGTCCATTTCAATTTCTGTTTCTTGCAGATAAACAATGTAGTCACTCCCCCCCCCATAAGTTGGTTTTCTTGCTCTCTGTGATCTTCTAGGCTGAGGATGTTTAGGATTAGGTTGAGCTACAGGTACTTGATCAGTTACTTGACCAGATACAGCTACTTGATCAGTCACTCGACCAGTTACTTGATCAGTTACATCTTGTTCTAATGGCAATGCTACACTTATATTCTCATCTGACACAATTTCCTCAAAATCTGAGGTTAAATCCTCAAAGTTTGTTGTAGATACTTCTCACTATACATGGATAGTTTGCTACCTCACCAAGCATAAACAACACCCTCATATGATCCAACCACTACTTGCATCTTGTAGCCCTATGTTCAAGTTACGCTACGGTATCCGGAAGCGGCAAATACTTCGCCGGGAAGCCACATTCCCCGCCTTGCCAAGTTGCCTTCACAAACATGCTTTCTAGACTAGAATAGTGATTTCTACATCCCACATCTAAGAAAATGTAAACGAGATGACTTTCTTCACCTATAAAAGGAACTCTCCTCCCACATAAACATCACTCCATTACACTCATGTAATCCGCTTGGGCCGCAAGGCTCAACACACTAGTACAACATTCAAGTGGACATAGTCTCCCGCTAGAGCGGAGACGAACTACTATACTTCTCGTGTGTGTGTGTCTCTCTCTTTCTCTAAAGCTAACTAGAGAACCCCTCGGATCTCTAACGTTAACATTTGTATTGTGAACTTTTTAACATAGAAACTTTACTTGATGTGTTTCAAAAATTCTATGTGAATGATGAGCAGAATATTATTTATAGCCTTTAGATTTACCTGAATAACCTATAAAATAGCAACTAACAGTTTTGGGGTCAAGTTTATTCAAGCTTGGATTATAAATCCTAGCTTCTACATGACATCCCTAAACATGGCAGTGATGAAGACTAGGTTTCCTGCCACACCAAAGCTCAAAAGCAGTCTTTTCTATAGCTTTGCTAGGTGTCCTGTTGCAAATATAATTTGCAGTTTTTAAATCCTCACCCCACAGAAATTTAGGCAAACCAGTTGTACACATCATACATCTAACCATGTTCAAAAGAGTCCTATTCTTTCTCTCTGCAACACCATTATGTTGTGGGTTATAGGGTGTTGTATATTGAGCTTTAATTCCATTGTCTTGCAAAAATAAGGCAAATGGACCCTTTTGTTGGCCGGATTCAGTGTACTTTCCATAGAACTCACCACCTGTATCTGATCTTACTGTTTTGATTTTCTTTTCTAGTTGATTTTCTACCTCAGACTTAAAGATTTGAAAAGCTTTCAATGCTTGTACTTTTTATGAAAGTAGATAAACAGAACTATATTTAGAAAAATCATCAATGAATGTGATGAAATACACATTCCCACAGATAGTTTGATGCCTAAATGGACCACATATATAAGTGTGTATGAGTTCTAGTAAGTTTTGGCTTCTATATGCAGTCTTCTTTCTAGTATTAGTTATTTTTCCCTTAAAGCATTCCATACAGTCTGTTAGATCAGAAAAATCAAGTTCATTTAGGATGTTGTTTTTCACCAAAATTTTCAGTCTCTCTTTTGAAACATGGCCGAGTCTTCTATGTCATAAAAATGCAGACTTTCCATTTAGTTTGGTTCTTTTAACACCTGTTAAAGTGATAGTACTGTTTGTGTTATTTCCAACAAGTAAAATTTCTTGTTGAGCCATTGAACAATTGAACTGTAAATAATCATTCATAATAACACCAGAACCAATTTGAACAGAATTTTTAGAAATAAGAATTCCATTACTATCCATAACAAGTCTACAACCAGATTTTACTAAAAGAGAAACTAAAACCAAATTTCTTCTCATGGAAGGTACATAAAAAAAATTGTCCAAAACTAACAATTTTCCTAATCCTAAATCGGGCTTTAAGGTTCCAATTGCCTTGACTGCCACTCTCATGCCATTGCCTACACACAGGTTCACTTCATCACTTTTTGGGATTCTCCTCCTTATGAATCCCTGCAAAGAATTAGTAATATGAATAGGTGAGCTTGAATCTATCCACCAAGACTATGGTTCAATATTTATAAGATTAATTTATAAAGAAAAAACTGTATTAGAAAAAATCTTACCCTTTTTTGCTAACCAATTTTTATAGCCAGTGCAGTCCTTTTTCATGTGTCATACTCTTTTGCAAAAGTAGCACTTGAACCTAAATGGCCTGTTTTCCTTGGCCACTGCAGCTGTTGAACTCTTAGTTATGGCTTTGATAGGCTTCAACTTGTTCTGGGGCTTTTTCCTTTTAGGCTTTGCTATGAGGTTTATGGCTGTAGCAGGTTCTTTTTCTTCCTTCATCCTAGCTTCCTGATCCACACAGATGGATATAAGTTCATCTAGAGTCCAGTTTCCCTTTTGAGAGTTGTAACTGGTCCTAAGATGACTAAAACTATTAGGCAAGGAATGTAGTGCATAATGCACTACCTGCTCATCCCAAACCCCCATCAAGAGCTCTCTGAGTCTGCCATTTATATTCATCATCTTCATAATATGCTCTCTAACTCCCCCTGAACCCATGTACTTCAAATCATGAAACTCTTTGGTTAGCCTAGCTGCTTCTGCTTTTTCAAGTTCTTTAAACTTAGCACCTATGAGTTTTAAAAAATCTGATGCTAGCTCAGGCTCCTCTATACCCCCTGACAGTTTTAGACATTGAGGTACGAATGAGGTTCTTAGCCATTCTTTTGGATCCATGCCACTTCTTGTAAAGATCAGTTTCTTTCTTGGTGCTCTTTTCATTCAACTTTGCAGGCTTATCCTCAGTAAAGCAATAGTCTATATTTTCCTGCATTCCCATATAGTTCTCTACATAATCTAGCCAAGCTCTATAGTTGGTTCTAGTTATCATCAAGACACTATTCAAGTTCATGTAAGAGTTACCTAAGGAGGAAAAGAAAATTCATGTGAGTTCTCAATTTGTAAAGAAAATAACGGTAAGTTTTCGGTGTTTTATTAAGCTTTAAGCAACAAAAAACAAGAACAGTTCAAAGAGAGTTCATATAGAAAACTTAATCAATCCATACTTGCATTAATGTCAGTCCATAACAAAAACAATGTTAAGCAATACTTTTGAGTAGAAGCATAACATCCTGGAGTTCTTTATCAATATACCATGTTAAATGAAAACTAGTTATCCAAAGAAATTTATCCACATCTTTAGACAAAAGAAAAATTTCTAAGTTTCCATATTTATTTTCATCAAGCATGCATACTGCTGTTTTGTATTCTAAAACCATACTTCATCACTTCTTTGGAAGATAAAACTGAAGCATAGTCTTAAAACACAAAACACAATTTCAGTTTTGTTACTCGATTAGGTACAGTTACTTGGTCAGGTACCTGATCAGTATTTTCTGCCAACATCAATGAAGAATGCTTTGTGCATCATAATCACTTATGCCAACAGAAAACCACAAAACATATGAGCTCTTTTACTTTATATTCTATCCAGATTCATCCTTGTAAGAAAATAAGCTCTTGTATCTGTCAACTTTAACAATGTGTAAACAATTTCTGGGAGATTTTTGTTCTTCATACAGTTTTACACAATCACAGATACAATGATGCAATATCATCAATCAATTCAACATGCATATCAAAACATACACATTGAAGCACAGACAATTGTTTCGATTCCAAGAAACCACAGAATAATCAAGAAATTGTAAATTTCATCCGGTCACCATCTACTCTAACCTAACGCACGTCGGGAATGCAATTAGGGTTCTTGAGCACAATAAAAAAAACTCAATAATTATGCTATGAATCAAAATCAATTTCACAGAAAAACTTGTTTTTGCTTTTTCCCCAATTTGCTGCAAAAAAATCTCAGCGGAAGCGTGAATTTGATAACCAGATGCAGCAATCGACTTTATTGGCTTCTTGATTCACAGTAGTTGGGATTTTGAATCCCTTCTCGAGATGAAAAAATCTCGCGCGTTTCCCAATCCAATCCCAAACCTTCATCTTGATCAAAAACTGACCGTTGTGATACAATGGTCACCTGTTCTTCATGTTTTGGTCGGGTTTGGGCTTGGATAGTCCGCGTGCTGTGACTGGGCATTCATTGAGTAACTTACCTTGATCAGGTACCTGATCAGTTACTTGACCAGTAAAGCAAAAACCTTTTTTTTTTTATGTTTGTTTTGCAAAACCCTAAAACGATTTTCATGCCAAGCAAAAACTGAATTCATATTTGTGAGCCTATGCTCTGATACCAATTGTAAAATCATATACATGCTCACAATCATATGCATACAAGTTTGACAACAATCACATAAGAATCAAGACTTACCTTCAGCAATTACTAGCATGGATTCCATCTCTGCAACAGCACAACAACGATCACTAGAATATAGCCTTATGTTGCTTACCAACCTTGCTTCTCAATGGATAGAACTGATGCAATAATCGTGGTGGCAACAAGGACCAATTCATCCATATATATAGGAGACTTAAACCTCAAGAAGTTTCCCATTAAAGCAATCCAATTGGTTTAGGTTTTCTAGTTAGACTCTTAATATATCACATCATTTTAGTCTTTCTTGCAGACTAAGAATAAGATCACTTACCTTAATGAATTGATACACTCTTTCATTAAGTTACAATATTGATTTACAGTTTGTGTCCATGTTGAACTAGTTTTGACATTAAGCTAATTATCAATTTATATATGTTAATGTGTGACAAGTCCATGTTGATTCTAACAATGTTTACCTACTTAACTACTGTTAGATCTAGACCTAACAGTAAATAATAGTGGAACTTGTAAATTCCAACTTATCTTGTGATTACTCACCTTACCGTTAGATCTAGATTTAACAGTAAATTATAGTGAAGAAAATCGTATTTTCCAACATATCTTGTGATTTAAATCCAACTGCAGTTGAACACAATAAAATTTGAAATTCACTAAAGAAGTGAACATGACTGTAATTAGAGGATAGTATTAGTTTGTAGGGTTTCAGCATAAACAAAAAGTTGTGATTTGAACGTATGTATGCTGAAACAGCAGAGACAAAGTGTTCCACAATTTATCTAAAATAAACTCTATACAGCCAAAACAACTTAAAAACTTTACGAACCCGTCATTTACTACATTCGCACAAAATCTTAGATCAATGGGGCTTGCATCGCTAATACCTATGTTATCAACAACACGTCATGCCCATCCCTTGTTTGTTTTGCTTCTTGTGATCCTTTGCCATAACTCCATGCAAAGATTACACAGACGGTCAAGATATTCGATAATGCTTCAAACCATGAACTAAATATGAAACCTAGTATTGAGGGGCCTGCAGTTTTATTTTAAATTGAGATAAGGCAATTAAATAAAACGCAATCCTGTTTATGTAGAGACACGCGTTTGATCCTTAATCACATTCTTTATCAAACTATTCAAATGTTTAGAGCAAGTCAGGTTCCCCCATAATTCCATTAGCTGGGTTTGTATGAGACTCCGACCTATGTGTTTGGCTCCAAAACCAGTTGGCGTGCAAGCTGTCTCTTTTGAGCGTGTGCGCAGGCGTGCCAGCACCGTGGGGTGCAGTCGTCTGGGGAGTCCCTTGACCTGACTTCTTCTTCAAGCGTTGTGGACGAGGAGAGCACCAACCTCGCCACAAGGTTCTTCTCTAGCATTCCGAGAAAGGATTTCTTGCCTTACGGATAAAGACGATGTGATATCTTCGCGTCACCGAATCGATACTCAACGTTGTAGGCTGAGCAGAGCAAACACTGGGAAGTTTGGAGAAAGCACGGGTTTTGCTAATGCGTGACTTTAGCTTCGCTGGGTTGCGAGGGCGTTACCCTTGCTTCGCTGGTAGTATCGGTGGCAGTAGCACTGGTAGTCGGCTCAGAGAGACTAGGACTGGAAGTACGGTCGCTGGGTTTCAACAAGGTTGAAGGTTTGCTCCGGGGAGGCTTTGTAATCGCTGGGATTGATTGATTCGAGAGAGAGGTTTTTCCTTTGTCCTTTAACCCTGGTATTTATACACCTAGGGTTTTGACTGTTCCTTGCTTTAGAAGGATTATTGATTGAAGTTTCCTATTCAATTTCTGCTACTTGATTCTAATAAGGCTTCGTTTTCCTTATGCATCACGGAATGGGCGAAGCTATATCCCAAACCCAAATAGGCTTATTTTTGAGCTGCAGATATCGGCACACTGGATCAAATCCACCAAAAGATCTTGCCAAAAATACTTTTAGGCTCAAACACTATGTCCAGTCAAAAACAGTGAATGATGGATGTTAAACAAAGCAAAATGGAGCTTTCTCTGTTCACCCCTTCCACAACTGAAATAATGAAACATGTTTAAGTAAGATATTAATTAGTTGTACAACCTTATCTGACTACTGTTGAATAATTATAGACTGCTTGTTTTTCTGAGGATAATTTACTAGCTCCTTTATATTTACGAATTTTACACATGCATTTAGATCATCGCCGGTCATTTATAGAAACGATGATGAATGATACCCCTACATTTACGCATATTGCCAGCATAAGTACTATCCTTTTTTTTTGTTTTTCCTTTCTGTAAACTGTAAAAAAGCCAGCCGCAATCACCAATTAAACCCAAGCTGTGAAAAAACAGCTAGCATATACCATAACCTTGCTTAATTTCACTTCCTCTGGATTTGGCTTCCTTTGTTGTTATTACTATTTTTTTCTTCACACTTTGTCATTCTCCAGGAATTCCCACCCACTTCTCTCATCCTCCTCCTACTTAAACCCAAAGCTTCTGCTCGTCCCAAAAAAAAGAAAAGCTTCTGAGAGATACCATTCTGAGATTCTCTGATTTTCCTGAGAAACTTGTCTGGGCGTATGTGACAACATTATCGGCCAGACGCCAAGTTTCGTAAATTCACAATCTTCCGGCGACTGAAAGCAAAAGAATACAGAAAAATGAGTCGAAGCCGATTGGAGCAGCTAATAAGTGGAAGCCGGTTGGAGCAGCTTAAACCTCCGACCTTGGTGGCATTGCCGGAAAAAACCAAGGCTTTATTGGTCCGCTGCATGCGCGTGGGACTCATCCTCTGTCTGATCGCGTCAATCGCACTCGGCCTCTGCTCCGCCTTCTCTTCCCAATCCCACTGGTTTCCCCTCCTCGACCGGAACCGAACCCGCTCCGCTACCTCCATCTTCTCCACCACCGGCGTCGACAGCGAACCCCCCACCAACATCTCCCACATTCTCTTCAGCATCGGCAGCTCCGTCAACACGTGGCGCGATCGGAGCCGCTACGCCGAAGCATGGTGGGACCGGAACACAACACGCGGATACGTTTGGCTGGACGCGAAACCCGAGAACTTAACTAACGTGTCGGCTTATTATATCCCGTACCGGGTGTCGGGAAACTGGACCCGGTTCAAGTACAGCCACTCGCAGTCGGCGGTCCGGATCGCCCGGGTCGTGGTGGACAGCTTCAACCTCCGGCTGCCGAACGTGAGGTGGTTCGTGATGGGAGACGACGACACGGTGTTCTTCCCCCACAACTTGGTCTCGGTGCTGTCACGTTACGACCATAACCGGATGTACTACATTGGCGGGAACTCGGAGAGCGTCGAGCAGGACGTGATGCACGCGTACGACATGGCGTTCGGCGGCGGCGGGTTCGCCATCAGCTACCCGCTGGCGGCGCGTCTGGCGGAGCTGATGGACGGGTGTTTGGAACGGTACTACAACATGTACGGCTCCGATCAGAGGGTGTGGGCCTGCGTGAGCGAGACAGGTGTGTCTCTCACGCAGCTGGGTGGGTTCCACCAGGTACGTACTTTTGATACGTGTCGTGCGTTTTAGTGTTCGATTTGGTTTGATTTATTACTTGCTTGGCAAGACTTGCAAGTCAAGTCGGTCAGTCAAAACGAGGTCTTTTTTTGTCGTTCTTAACGTTCGGATTCAAATCTGCTCATCACTAATACTTTAGTAGTGATACCACCACTCAATATAAAACGAGAGATTATTCAGAGCACCGCCGTGCACTTGCACCAACATAAATGAATGGTTAGATTGTATTAAATACACTTTTTGTTTATTAAAAATAAAATTGATAATAAATATCAAGGGTTGAGATTATTTTATAAGGGTTGAGTCACTTACACCGTCGGTGCATAGAATAATTTCCAATATAAAACTGCTATGTGTTATAATACATAATTATAGTTAATTATGATATTTTATTAAACAAATAAATTTTAAGTATTAAGTTAATTCTACATGATGTGGCAAGTTTTAATTAGGTCGTAATATCACCACAAAATAAAAATGGTTAGCAAATTTGAATCCTTAACGTTCACAGTCCGGTGGGTTTCTGCCACGTGTATGGCGGGTTTTGGGTACAGTAATTACAAAATACTGTTTGGTTGGACTTGAGTCAAATTTGTTGGAAGTTGGAACAGAATAACAGTAAGGTGATAACCCAACAGTTGCTCGATCGACTTTGATCGATGAAGTCTGAACTACAGACAAATGAATGGTAGGAGAATTTGCATTTTGCTTGGAACATGTGATGGGGGTTAAAAGTTCGGAATATTGTCTATTCCGGAGTATGGTGTAAAACATTTGAAAATGTTTGTAGATTGATAGATAGAAGAGATTCAAAATGATCTAAAAGACCTTCCCATTAGAACCAGAATATTTTACTTGGTTAAGTTAATTAATCGAACATCTTATTTTCATTGTAGAGTTAGTACGATAACTCCTTGTTCTAATGACACTTCCTTAAATCAGCGAGATATATAATGTAAACAATTTACAAAGATAACACTGCAGGCCTTTCCACTTAAAATAGGGGGAAAAATGTGACTAGGTTGAGGACGATATGTGCACAACGAAGTACTAACATATTACACAATCGGTCCAAAGTGTGAATATTATAACCACACGTTAAAAATTACCCTGCAACCCGGTGCTACTGATTGAGGTTAGGTTTTATAGTTGGTCCATGCATGTACCAATAATCAATACTATATGTTGAATGCTAGCATGTGGTTGTGCTTTGTCATGTTTCACAAAGTTTCAAAAGAAAGTGCTACGTGTCCAGAACTAGCTTTATTCCTCATGATGTTGCTTTCTTTATGAATATTCTGCACTACTTTGTTATGACAAAGATTAGTGTTGGTGGCCTAGAACATAATGACCATGAATCAAATCCCGATGGTTGTCTTTAAGCACTTTACTTTCTTCAGCGTTTGGAATATTAGTACCCGATTTCGTGTCGATTATAGAGCACTTAAGATTAGGTTGCTCCTGTTTCTTCCACCTGTCGGTCGCCCTAACCATTCTAAGAAACCACTGTATACCAGTTCGTGCCTTCATTGGAGTCTTGCGTTTGTATTCAGTTTCACCGAAGATGCTCTTCCATTTTGACTACAGTAAGGAATGATGATTGGTGGCAGAGTCTCTAGAAAGATTTTTTTTTTTGGTAAGCAGAGTCTCTAGAAAGATTTTAGAGACAACACAAGATGTGAAATCCGATCCAATTGCGTTGAGTATGAACACGTGCCGGAGATTGCGAATCTCACTATTGTAGTATTAGATTTCACATCTTGAACTCTTCTATGTTCGGATCTAGCTATGTAACTAGAATTTAACACTTTCGATATCATGTGACTATTAACTCAAAAAATGTTATCTAGGGTTAGGGTTTAGTTTCTTTTTGCTTTCTTTCAAGGATGTGAACATGACCCGATTGGTATATTGTAAATTTTCAGTTTGACATCAGAGGTGATCCTTATGGTGTTTTAGCGGCTCACCCATTGGCACCACTATTGTCCCTTCACCACATTGACGCCTTGGCACCCATTTTCCCCAACCAGACCCATCTAGACTCGATCAAGTCCCTCGTCCATGCATACCGGGTTGACCCACCTCGGATCCTACAACAAAGTGTCTGCTATGACCGGAGGCGTAAATGGACAGTGTCCATTTCATGGGGCTACACCCTTCAGCTCTACCCCACAATGGTGTCGGCTCTTGATCTTCGAAGGCCGTTGCAAACGTTCAAGACGTGGCGGAGTTGGGCTGATGGACCCTTCACGTTCAATACCCGACCAGTGAGTTCCAACCCGTGTGAGCGGCCAATCACTTATTTTTTGGAGCATGTTAAGGACGGCAAGAGTGGGAATACTTTGACCACTTACAAGAGGTTCGGTCATAAAGAGAGGGAATGTAATAGAACAGACTATCATCATGCAATGGCAATGCAGAGGATCGTAGTTCTCTCAAGGAAGATGGACCCTCAGTACTGGACAAAGGTAACTTCACCTCTCTTTAGGACTAGCAATATTATTGCTCCTATTTTTCCACACACTTTGGTCCCATGCATAATGTATTGATTGATTGTACACACACATGAAATTATTGTTACTAATTTTTTTTCTACGAGCCCTAATATATATACACGGGTAATTTTAGAGGGATCACTTTTTCAAATCACAAGGATAAGACTCCATTTGCAGTTTTTCGATATGATATAGGAATTCCGACTCTAATTTGATTGTGTTGATTGGCAGGAGCTGGCTCCGCGTAGACAGTGCAGCGAGATTAAGAATCGTGCAAGCTTAAGGGGCGGAACGATGATGATTAAAATTAGGAGATGTAGACCCTCGGAATCTATAACAATATAGAGGGTTAATCAGGACGGAGGGCTGTGAGATTACAATACTCTAGGCTGGAGAGGTTTGTTTTGGGGGGATTAGCATATACTGCTTATAGATTAGCACCCATAAGCCATTGTTTCATTTCTGTAACATGGTAAGGGTAGATTAGACCACACTTGGAAGTAATAACTCCCTTTTGTTTCATTCTTTCTTTTTCTCCGTCTCTCTTTTCTTTTATTAGTGACTTACTAGTTTCAACTTTCAATGATAGAGCACTTGCCCTCACATCTATGGCAAGTGTTATTTGATAATAGTATTTGAGACCAAAGCAAGCTTATCCACTCCAGATGCACTTGCATATTGTGGCCAAGTGTGGCTAAACCGCACCATAGGCCTTGAGGCACACGAATTTGCACAAGTTCCATCCACACAGCATTTGCCCACAAGTGTAACTTTCATTATGTTAGAAGGTGCCAAAGCTCATATGGAAATGGTTGGTTGAAAATGCTCGAAAGCATCATTTGTGCACAGCGCGAATCTTATAAGTTTAAAACAACCTAGTTAAAATTAATTGACAAAAGTCAAATCGACAATTACATATTTCTCATAAAACTATCAAACAAGTACTAATGGGAGTTCAAAGAAAATTGCAAATGGGCCTTGGCCAATCTCATCATCGCACGAAGAGTACCGCATTAGATGGTTTAATGTGTTGCCTTTTGCTATTCTTTGAGTGGAGTCAACACAATATCTATAGGTAAGTGAAAGCTAAAAGCAGTTTATTATTGTGTTGGTGATGGCAACGAAAGGTATAATTGTTAATGACTGAGACTAAGGTGACCTCACGGCACTGAAAATCTGTAATTGCAGCAACTGTAAGACCCCATACCTGATGAAAGGTGATGACGCCAAGTCGCCAACAATGGTATTAATAGCAATGGAGCAGATAAGAGTACAACTGACTCACCTCAGCCTCGGCCTATGTTGACCATACGCAACCAAAATCTCAATCTATGTAAGACGCTATACTTACATAGGCATTTGCAAGCATAATTAGTTATAATGAGCCACGCTCATGCTACCGCTAGCGGTACCAACTCCTGCCAAATGAGTGACCTACAGGAACACAGCCAAGTAGGCTACCGCCTGAGCCTCGACTTGCCCCCAGATCACCGCTGATGCACCGCCACGCGCCGCACCAAGACAACATCAGAAGCTCCAGAAGCTGGGGACTGAAGCATGTCAGTCCCACATCGAAAATATGAAGAAGATCAGCTCCTTCTTCACCTATAAAAGGTTCTCTCTTCTCTCCTCATTGATTACGCATTTAATACTTACATACTTTTACTTTGTCAACACAAATACATTGACTAACTTAGGCATCGGAGAAGAGAAGACCACCCAGCGCGGTCTCCCTTTGACGCCCTCTGTATTTCACTTGACAGGTAGCGGGAGCTCTAAAGAGTATCATAGATAGCAGTCCGCCCATCGGACCAGCTTTAGCAAAGGTTTAGCTACCGCTGAACTTTAAACATTAACAAACGCAATGGAAAAAATGTCCTTGAAGTCCAATACATTACAGCATTGTCCAATTCAAACAGAAAAATAACTAATACAAGGTACAAAGATGTTTTTGTTTTTGTTTATTTATCCTTCATGTAGTAGTAAATGCCAGATGAAAAAAGAAAAAGTACAGCCTGTTCAGGTAAATCCAGAATATGTGTCTAGCCCAAACTCGAGATTACTTGCTCTAGTTGAAATAGAGTTTATATTAGAGATATCCTCGGAGAATCTTAGGAGATATCCAATCAATGTACGATTATGTTTTCATATACAACTCTATCTTTATGCTTGTAATCCTCTATATAAAGATGCCCCTATTATCAATGAAAGTACGACTCAATTTTCTCCCAATTCAGTTTTCCTTAAACACGTTATCAGCACTAATCTCTAATCCTGAAATCCTAAATTCGTAGCCTTCAAATCCCAGGAACCACCGCCCCCCACCTAGAAGCTTTCACTTCCAGGAGCCCAGAACCGGCGGTGCTGTCCCCAAAACCGGCCGGAATTGACCTGAACCGGCCACCGGAAGTGACCAATCCAGCCTCCGAAGAAGAATCCGAATATCTCCTGCCTGGTTTGCCATCTTCTCGTCCACCTTCCACTGCCAACTTTTATCAGTAGCTGCACCTCGTCCCCAGATTCTGGGAACCGGCCTAGAAATACCCGAACCGCCTGCCTGAAGTACCTGCACCCCAAACTGCCGGCAACCCTATTCTGTTCAAAGCCCAATCCAGCCCAAAGCCCAGAAGCAATGAGCCGGACCCACGTGTGAGCCCAGAAACTGAAGCCCAGCAGCCCAAGGCCCATTGACGTCAGCCCAGAACTCGAGCCACGACATCGTTCAGTCAGCCCACTGACGTCAGCGTCTGATTGCCACGTCAGCAACCGGCTGCCACGTCAGCAACCGGCTGCCACGTCAGCACCTCGGTCAACCACCAGTCAACCTTTTCCCGGCCAATTTCCGACAACCTTTTTCCTGCCAAATTATCCGGCGACATATTTAGAGGTTTTTTTTTTTCTAAAGGTTCCCTTTTTTTTTTAAAGAGTTTTTACATTCAATTTCTCTTCTTTTTCAGGGACTTGCAACATCCCTTCTTCTATCCCCCTTTCTTTATCAAAGGGGAGACCAAATTAAGCTGAACTGTGAGGGTTTGTGCTCACTCCAAGCTTGGAGCTTGTAGAGTTCTCCAAACTTAGAGTTTGTTGAGATAAAACGATCAACCGCAAACATCATTGTTTCGATTTAATCCAACCCCTCTTGGAATCGAATTTCTTGTAAACGACTACGCTCAGAAATTTTATTTGTTTTCGTGGTAGCCTTTTACGCTCCGAAACTAACTCTAATTTCTTGTTCTCTTTGAGGATGAGTAACCTGAACAAATTGGACTTTGCTCCATTGGGAACAACTGGCTCTGGATATCACAGGTGGGTTTGTGATGTCCGCCAGCATCTCAAGGCCGATGGAATCCTAGATACTATTCTCGAGCCTAGTCAGGACGTGCTAACTGTTGAGCAAGTTCAAGCTTTGGAAGCCAATAGAGCAGCTTTAGAGGCAAATAAGGAGAAAGCCATCATCCTAATGACTCGTCATATGGATGATCCGCTCCAGTACAAGTGTATGAATGAAGAAGACCCCAGGAGGCTGTGGGTCTCACTCGATGAAAGAGTTGGCAACTTCCATGACTCCCTGCTTCCTGACCTAGAAGTGAGATGGCATAGCCTCCGCTTCTGTGATTTCAAGTCAGTTCTTGACTACAACTCGGAAGCACTTTGCATTAAATTCTTAATGAAATTATGTCGTAAAGAGATCACAAATGCGATGTTGATTGAGAAGACTCTCTCTACCTTCCCCGTCTTTGCATTGATGGTTGATAAGAACTATCGAATCGATGTTACTGCAAGACAAATCATAAGGTTTCATGAGCTCATTGGAGCTATGAATGTCGCTGAAAAGCATGACAACATCCTTGTGAAGAACTATAATTCGAGATCCTTGTAAAGAAGTTAGACGACTACCATTGTTTTGCATTACAGCTAGTGACTGGGTACAAGTATCGTACTTACGCATATTTGAGTGTGCCATTGCGCCGCCACAACGCTCTATGATGGGTCCGTACAGAAGAATGGGCAACTACGTTGGATTTGAGACTCCAACAATCGTCCGGCACTTAATGCCCTTACAAGGTGATCTCCTTACCGCTAGATTTGGGGGTTGTTACTTTGATGAGACAGTCTTCCGGTCGTTAAGGGGAGATAAGAGCACGAATGTTCAGCAAGAACGACAGGAATTGTCGTAGCCTGTCCCTACTATGTCTCATCTCGATCCCTACTAAAGTGACTAGATCACACAAATATGCTGCAAACATGCCTGCAAGGAAGGACGTCCCTACGAGAGGACGTAGCGCCACCCTATACAGAGGTATGTATGGTGCCAACACTAATGAGAGTGGCACTCTGGAGTTACAGGTCATGGCCCCAGCTAGGATGCATGGGAGGCCCGTGGGTTCGAAGGATGCTTTGGCACAACCTAATCCTTGGATCATCGACACTCAAAAATTCGTGTCATGAGAATCTTCCAGGTTATGGTTATCGTTGGGGGACGCCTCAACGTCAGAACCTATTTATGAGAATATAGAGCTCTATGAAAATTACACTAGTGTACATGAGACGTGGGATAGAAACTCCATCATAATTGATGATGTAGTCATGCACTTCGTTGCACATGAGTTTGTTGAGTCCGATGATACCGAACCACACTCCGTTGATGAATGAATGCCAACGTAGAGAGATTTGGCATAAATGGAAAGATGTGATCCATGTTAAGTTGGATTCTCTAACGAAGAGGAAGGTTTTTGAGCCAGTGATGCCAACATCTCCTAACATAAAACCTATTAACTAATGGGTATTCGTTAGAAAGCGTGATGAGAAAAAGAGATGACAATCTCACCTTATGGTGCAAGGCTTCTCACAAAACGCCGTGGAATCAACTACGATGAGACATATTCTCTCGTAATGGATGTCATTGCACTCCACTACCTTGTTAGTTTGGTAGCTTCTGAATAACTGAACATGCAGCTTACAAATGTGGTCACTAATATATGGGATTTAGATACGGAATATATATGAAGCTTCATGGTGAATTTCATTTACCCAAGTCAAGTGGCTCTAGATCACGGAGCGCATTTACAATAAGG
Organism: Rosa chinensis; assembly: GCF_002994745.2. Lineage (NCBI taxonomy): Eukaryota > Viridiplantae > Streptophyta > Magnoliopsida > Rosales > Rosaceae > Rosa > Rosa chinensis. The sequence continues at coordinate 58,443,797 of NC_037088.1, read as the reverse complement.
TTGGAATGCTTACTAAAGTGACTACATGATTGGAAAGGGATATGCTCATGCGTTTCCATAATAAATTTCAGATTCTATCGCGATTCATGTTGGACATGATCTTCATTAAAAGCCCTTAAAGAGTTAAGGGAAACCGCTGAACACTAGAAATCCGATTTTTAGATGAAGGAGTATGGGGGAACACAATTATGTCTCGGTTTGGAACTTGAGCATCGTGTCGATAGATTCTTAAGCATTTTGACAAGGTCAAGCTTTCAAGCACCCCCATGATCGTTCGTAGTCTTGATCCTGAAAATGATCATTTTCATTAAAAGGATGATAATGAAGATGTACTAGAGGCAGAAGTGTCTTACTTGAGTACAATAGTCACATTATTGTACTTAGCTCAATGCACAAGACCAGACATCTCATTTGCCATGAACTTGTTAGCTAGATATAGCTCTGCGCCAACGCGATGTCATTAGATTGGTGTAAAAGATATCTTTCAATACTTGAGATGTATGATTGATATAGACTTGTTATATCCCTACAAATAGATGATGGATTTAGACCCATCACACACTAGGAACGCCACCAACACTGGCTTGCGTCCATTATCCCCATCCCAAAACGACATGTGTTTCTGAAGGTTTTGCTGATGTTGGGTATCTCTCTGACTCATGCAAAGGTCATTCCCAAACTGGTTAAGTGTTCACCATGGGTAAAGACCTTGATATCTTGGAAGTCTACAGAACAGACCCTAGTCGCTATATCTTCGAACAATGCAGAGATTATTGTTCTTCACAAAGTGGTTCGTGAATGTATATGGATTGGATCGATAATTATGCATGTTCAAAAAAATTGTGGTTTGAAGTCTACCACAGATGAGCCTACGAGCATATAGGATAATGTTGTATGTTTTGAAGCAAGGCTACATCAAAAGCGACCACACCAAGTATAATCAGCAACAACAAACTCTCCTCAAGATCAAAGTGAACGAGGTTCAATCTGAGGACAGTGCAGCAAGTTTGCTCACTAAGTCATTGCCTAAATTCCACTTTCGAGAAACATGTTGGTAGCATCATTTGCAGAAGTTATCCGAATTCCAATGACTGTAGTCGTCAGGGGGGGATTCAGACATCAGGGGGAGGTGTCTACATGTATGGTCTCGAAACGTAAAGGGTGTGTTGCGCTCTTTTTTCCATTCGACCGAGGTTATTTTGGCCTACTTGATTTTTGTTACTCGGCAAGGTTTTTAATGAGGCAACGAGAGGAGCACCACGTTTGGGCGACACAAGGGGCAGTGTTCAAGTAAATCCAGAATATGTGTCTGGCCCAAACTCGAGGTTACTTGCTCTAGTTGTTTAGAGATATTCTCGGAGAGTCTTAGAAGATATCCAATCAATGTACGATTATGTTTTCATGTATAACTCTATCTCTATGCTTGTAATCCTCTATATAAAGAGGCCTCTATTAACAATGAAAGTACGACTCAATTCTTTCCCAATTCAGTTTTCCTTAAACACAGCCTAAACTTTCCAAGAGATCCACAATGTAAAGGCCAATGACAAGTTCATAACTCATAAGTATCATCCCCGGATTGATATGGAATTTACAACAAAACAATCGCTGGTCTATAATATGATTCCTTGAGAAAAGAAAAGAACAACTGGGGTGAGCTTGGGTTAAAATAGTCCTGGCACAATCTGACAATATTGAATGGGTGGTTTGGGTTGGCCTATCTAGGCCTGGCAACGGGCGGGTATAGTGCGGGTACGGGTCGGGTTTTTAACGGGCCGACCCAGTAAAAACCCGTTAAGTTAACGGGTTTCGCGGGCTTAACCCGACGGGTTTGCAGGTTTTCCATTGGAACCAGTTAAGAACCCGTTAACAAATTTTTTTTTTAATTATTTTTTTTTATTTAAAAAAAAATTTTAATTTAAAAAAAAAAAAAATCCGTTAAGACTTATGTAATTTTTTAATGTACATAAGACTTATGTACTAAATAAAATACATTTTTAATGTACTAAATAAAATACATTTTTAATGTACTAAATAAAATACGTCTAAGTCATCTTAATTGCGGCTTTCTCCTTCTCCAGATCTATCTTGCAATGTCAAATCAAATACGTCTTCAGTAAGATCCTCCAATTCAGCGCGCTCTTTTTCTAAAATATAAACAAACAAAAATGAAAAATATTAGAATAACATAAAGATTGATAAAGTGAGAATAGAACCAAGTTGTTTTGAGCTTACCTTTGTTACCAAAAATCCAATCTCGAGTACAAAGCAGAGCTTGAACTGTGTCAGGCAACAGTGAGCTGCAGTATTGATCTAAAACTCTCCCGCCAATGCTAAAGGCCGATTCAGATGCAACGGTAGAAATTGGGACTCATCATTTAAATTGGGACTCATCATTTAAATTGGGACTCATCAAGGCAAATCATCACCTTGTACATTTGTTGTAGCATCTTCTCCTCTTTCCTCCACAGATATAAATTGGGACTCATCATTTAAACTCATCTACAAAAAAAAGAAATTAAAGTGACTTCTTACAGTGTTGCACTTTATGCTAGCTACCTCTTTATTTATACTTTGTATAAAGACCGCAGACCAGCCATGCCATGAAAATGATCTACCAATTGCTTTCTTTACTTTTGCAGGCCATAAACCAATTCATCTACAACTAAACACCAAAGACCAGCCATGCCATAAAAATGATCTACCAATTTAATTCAAAACAAACTTTACCATCTTATTACTTTAACCTGCAACAACATAATCACTTCCTTTATATAATGAGGTAGACTCAAGTTAAATGTGCTGGCAACACTTAATTACAACCTACACCAATATAATCACTTTCTTTGTATAATGAAGTAGGAAGCGGACTCAACTAGTTGACCCTATAAGCAACACACTAAGAAACAGGACAAATAAGCTAATAAAATCAGTCGGCAACTTAGGAAAAAAGGAAACAGCAGCACCAAAACTCTCAAACAATCCCACAGCGTTATAAACTGATACCAAATCGATCAATCATAATCTTACAGTCTAAACTCCCCACAACCAACTCATATTCTAAATCTTTTACAGGGTGAGAGTGAGATAAACTAAAAGTCAAAAAGCAGCCACCCCTACTTGCATTTATAGATCAAAACAAGTTTAAAGATTTACCAAACCTCCCAAACCAAGCAAACTATATGTAAACATTGAGGAACGCCTCTATGACATCTACAACTAACCCGAAAAAATCAAGCCTAGATAGCACAAATCACTCATCCAAGATTGTAACTTTACACAAACCAATCACACTAGGATACAATTTCACAGCACAACTTGCAAAACCAGAATCATGTTATCAGTAAACGAAAAGAAAATCTAAACGCCATAACCAGCAATCAAACAACAAAACGACGACGCACCCTTAATAGCAGAGCACCCTGAGAACCCAAAGACGGAAACTTTCTTTCATTACAGCAAAAACCCATAACCGAAATCACAGTATTGATCGAACCCAGTTGAGATTTGTATGAGAAAACCAAAACCCATGTTGCAAAATGTGCCAAAAGGGACATAAATAGGGTCTCAAAGATTCAGAAACGCGTAGAGAAAAGAAAAGGAAAAAAAAAACGGACCTTTTGATTCTGTGCTAAAGGCTCTGCTTAACCAGAAAGCGAACAAGAAAAGAAACCGAAGATGATGTGAATGAAGACACGAGAGTAAAGGCCACTCCTTTTTGGGTATTGTGAGATTCTTCTTTGCTTTCAGAGATCGTGCAAGCAACTGTATCTAGTTTTGTTTGCTTTGCTTTGCTTTCTGGGTTATCTCTGGCGTCTGTTACAGGAAAAAGACTGTTCATATTACCAAATCCAGAAATTGAAGCAAACCCAGTTCACCATTTACACAATTACACAGATACAAAGACTGCAAGGAATCAAAGAAAACCCAAAGCAAAAGACAGATCCATGCAATACCTTGACAAATTGGGCGCGCAGAGAGAGATGAGAGATATATATAGAGAGAGAGAGAGAGAGAGAGAGAGTTGGGATTTGGGTGACGGAAATGAATGGGAGGTTGCTGTGCTCAGATTCGGTTGAGTTCCAGAGAGAGAGAGTTGCGTTCTGGTGAATGACGGAAAGGTCGAAGACTCGAAGTAGGTTTGTTTGGAAGTAAACGGGTTCCATGGTTTCCAATGGGTTTTGCACGCAAGGCCCGTTAATTTACGGGCTTTTTGCGTGCGGGCTTTTTTAGCACGAATTTAATAAATGAACGGGTTCGTGCGGGCTTTTACAGTGCGGGTTTCGGGCGGGTTTACGGGTCACGGGCTCAGATGCCAGGCCTAGGCCTATCTATCTCCCATTACAGAGAGGCCTGGTGTTTAGGGTCAAGGCTCTTGCGGTTCATATAAAATTAAAGAGCATATATCATTATATCACCACCCCGCTTGATTTCACTTCCTCTGGTTTGGTATCCTTTGTATTATTATTTTTCATCACACTTTATCACTCTCCGGGAATTCCGCCCAAAGCTTCTGCTTGTCCACACAAAAAAAAAAAAAAATTCTGAGAAATATCATGCTGATGAGATTTTCTGGGTTTCCTGTATGTGACAACAATTTCCGCCAGACAGGTAGTCCCGTAAATTGAAATCTTTCCGGGGACGGAAAAGCAAAAGAAATGAGTCCGAGCCGATTGGAGCAGCTCAAAGCACCGAACTTGGTGTCATTGCCGGAAAAAACCAAACGTAATTTATTGGTTCGGTGCATGCGCGTGGGCCTCATTCTCTCTCTGATCGCTTCAATCTCACTCGCCCTGAGCTTCGCCTTCTCTCCCCAATCCAACTGGTTCCCCATCCTGGACCGAAACCGAGCCCGCACCGCCGTCTCCGCCGTCTTCTCCACCACCACCGATGACAGCGAACTACCCACCGACATCTCCCACATTCTGTTCGGTCTCGGCAGCTCCGTCGACAAGTGGCGTGACCGGTGCCCCTACTCCGAAACATGGTGGAACTCGAACACCACACGCGGTTACGTCTGGCTGGACTCGAAGCCGGAGAATGACGTTTCAGCTTATATCCCGTACCGGGTGTCGGAGAACTGGACCCAGTTCAGGTACGTGCACTCCCAGTCGGAGGTCCGGATGGCCCGGATCGTGGTGGACAGCTTTAACCTCCGGCTGCAGAACGTGAGATGGTTCGTTATGGGAGACGACGACACGATCTTCTTCCCCGACAACTTGGTCTCGGTGCTATCACAGTACGATCATAACCAGATGTACTACATTGGCGGGAACTCGGAGAGCGTCGAGCAGGACGTGATGCACGCGTACGACATGGCGTTTGGCGGCGGCGGGTTCGCCATCAGCTACCCGCTGGCGGCGCGTTTGGCGGAGCTGATGGACGGCTGTTTGGACCGGTACTTCAATATGTACGGCTCTGATCAGAGGGTGTGGGCTTGCATGGTCGAGATCGGTGTGCCTCTCACGAAGCTGAGTGGGTTCCACCAGGTACGTACTTTTGATACGTGTCCTGCATTAGGTTTAGGGTTTAATACAGTAACTCCTATTGATCGACACCTCTGGTTTTTTTGTTGAGAAAGCCGCAAGATATGTACCGTAAACAATTATGAAGATAAAAACTATGTATATTCTTTCATTGGTAGTGAATAAGCTAAAACACGATTCCATATTCAATTACTGCTAAACACATGAATCCAGAACACTTGGCATTACTTTACTGCAGGCCTAGAACACTTTGCACTTAATTAACTAGGGAAAGACGGTCGCCCTAACCGTTCTAACCCACTGTACACCAGTTCGTGCTTTCTTTGGAGTGTTGCATTTGCATTCAGTTTCGTGGCAGAGTCTCCAGAAAGATTCTAGAGACAACAGTAACTTTTCCCACATAGTATCTTTAATTGGCTCTCACGGTTGTGTTAAGTACCTACTGCGTTGTACATGAATACATGTAATGGAGTGTACGAATCTCATTACCCTAGTATTGGATTTTACATCTTGAACACTTTTGCTGTTTTCGGGTCTATGTAACTGGAACTTAGCACTTCTAATATGGTGTAATTATTAACTGGAAGAATGTTATCTAGGGTTAGGGTTTAGTTTTTCTTTCAAAAAATGGGAACATGACCCGTTTGGTATATTGTGATTTTTCAGTTTGACATCAGAGGTGATCCGTATGGTGTTTTAGCGGCTCACCCATTGGCACCACTGCTTTCCCTTCACCACATTGACGCCTTGGAACCCATTTTCCCCGACCAGACCCATCTAGACTCCGTCAAGTCCCTCGTCCATGCATACCGAGTTGACCCGTCCCGGATCCTACAACAGAGCTTCTGCTACGACCGGAGGCGCCAATGGACAGTGTCCATTTCATGGGGCTACACCATTCAGCTCTACCCCTCAATGGTGTCGGCTCTTGAACTTCAGACGCCGTTGCAGACGTTCAAGACGTGGCGGAGTTGGACTAATGGACCCTTCACGTTCAACACCCGACCCGTGAGCTCCAACCCGTGTGAGCAGCCAATCACTTATTTCTTGGAGGATGTTAAGGACGGAAATAGTGGGGATACTTTGACTACTTACAAGAGGTTTGTGAGTGATAAAGGGAAGAAATGTAAAAGAGCAGACTATGCCTATGCAATGGCAATGCAGAGGATCGTAGTCGTTTCAAGGAAGATGGACCCTCAGTACTGGACAAAGGTAACTTCACCTCTCTTTAGTAATAGCACTATTGCTCCTATTTTCCATGAAGGTTGTTCCCATGCATAATGTATTCAATTATTCATTGATTGTACCACACACATGAAATTACTGTTACTACGTACTTTTCTTTACGAGCCCTGATATACACGAGTAATGTTAGAGGAGTCATATTTTCAAACCACAAAGATGAGACCCGTTTGCATTTTTTTGATGTGATTTAGGAATTCTGAATCTGATTTAATTGTGTTGATTGGCAAGAGCAGGCTCCGCTGAGACAGTGCAGCGAGATTGAGAATCGTGAAAGCGTAAGTGGCGAAACGATGCTGATTAGAATTAGGAGATGCACACCCTCGGAATCTATAACAATATAGAGGGTTAGTCAGCATGGAGAGCTGGGAGGTTACAATACTCTAGGCTAGCTAGAGAGGTTTGTTTTTTGAGGGTTACCAAAATTGAAGTAATAACTCCTCTCTCTCTCTCTCTCTCTCTCTCTCTCTCTCTCTCTCTCTCTCTCTCTCTCTCTCTCTCTCTCTCTCTCTCTCTCTCTCTCTCTCTCTCTCTCTCTCTCTCTCTCTCTCTCTCTCTCTCTCTCTCTCTCTCTCTCTCTCAGCCGCACATCTATGGCAAGAGGTTGGTAATAGTATTTGAGACCAAAGCATGCATGCATGCTTACCCACGCCAAATCCACTTGCATATTGGACTATTGGTCTAGTGTGGCTAAGGCTTAGTTTGGGATTGTTGTGCTGTGAGAAGAAGCACTTCCGAACTTGCTGTGAAATGAAGCACTTTTGATTTTGATGCGAGAAGAAGCAGCTGAGTGTTTGGTAAACTGTTTTTAAAAGTCCTGTGAGAATAAAAAACAATTTCTGAGTGTTTGGTAAGTTGCAAGTGAAAAATGTTGTGGCTGGGTATAATTACCAAAATGGTTATAAATACTAAAAATGCTACTAAAATACATAATTTTACTTTTTAATCGTGAAACCATATAAAATTATAATTTGTCTCGTGTATTGTTCTTGTACACTTGTTAAAAATATTGATGCATCAGTTTCATCTCATCTTCTATATTAATTACACAAAGTATATGATTAATTTTAGATTTTTTTGTTACATATTGCTTGGTCCGAATAAAAGATATGTTATATAACCTTTAATATACAGTAAATTTTTTTACTATTACATTAAATAAGTCCAGAATGTTTGGACTAATTCCTCGACCACAGTTCAAGGAGATCCACTACACAAAATATATTAAAGTCAATTCAAATTTGCAACTAAACGCTAAGTGGATGCATTCATTAGACGTTGTGCAATTGTATTTTTTAACACTTTCATTTCTCATCTTCCCGTCTTATTCATGTGCATTGGCCTCTATCTCTTCACTTAAGGTATATGTCATAATCTGCAAATAGGATTTACAAGAACATCATAAACAAAAGATTAGAAGGCATAAAGATATCTCATGCCAATCAATTGCATAGTAATTTTGCCAAGAACAAGTAGAAGAACACTTCCAGGTGCGTTTCGAGAGCACAATGGTAATTTAAGTGTGAAAGCAAGAGAAAAAAGTAAACCAGCTAAGCTACTAGAATGAAAATTGATTCATATCTAAAACTTTGAAGCTGGACCCAGAAACTTAATAGTTTTTCCACAACTCAATGCAAGAAAGGGATTTTTACCCCCTTTCTTTCTCTTTAAGCTCAAGAAACTGATATAAACATTGAAGCCACAACTATGTAATATTTAAAAATCTATAAGAAATTCCACACCCAATCCTTTGTAGAATTGGTAATGAAAAGAAAAACAAGAAGAAGAAAAAAAAAGAGAACAACAATCCCAAACCAAATAGATTTGATGTTTGATAAAAATCAAATCTAAAATCAGACCAATTAATAATTCAGTAAAATTGTTGGTAAGAGGTTTTACCTTTTAGAATATGGAGATGACGCTGCTCTATCGAGTTTATGATGAGGATGATTGATGCTCCTCAGTTCAATGACCATAGAGAATGAAAGATTGAGGAGAGGACAATCAGAAATAGAAGTCCTCTCTCGAGTTTCTAATAAGAAGAATGATGCTCCTCAGATTTTCAATGACAGTAGAGAGAGTAGGAGGAGAAGTAGAGGACCTCTCTCGATTTCTTCCAATGAGTATGAATGACGCTCAAGTATTTGACTGCAAAGAGAGGTGGAGGAGGAGAATGCGATGGTTTTGCGGCTTTTGCCTCGATAGATGAAGAAAAAAGTCTGGATTCAATGTAAATTTTAGAAAAGAACGAGGACAAAATAGATAGTTTGCTTAACTTCATTAATAGTTCCGTGTTTTCAGCCGTGTTCTGCAAAAGCCATTTTCAAAAACTACTGAAAGTAGCTTATGATTTCCTGCTGCCACAGAAGTGCTTCCGCCCAAAGCAACAATTTTAGAGATTACCAAACATCCTCACTTTCCTCCATAAGCACTTTTGGACCCAAAGTAGGTTCCAAAAGCAATACCAAACTGGGCCTAAACCGCACCATATGCCTTCAGGCACACGAATTTGCACGAGTTCTATCCACACAGCATTTTGTCAAGTCAAGGGTAACTTTCATTATGTTAAAGGTGCCAGAGCTCATATGAAAATTGCTCGAAAACATCTTTAGTGCACAACATGAATCTTATAAGTTTTGAACATCCAGCTTAAAATTAATTGACATTAGTTAAATTGTGAATCACAGATTATACTCATAAAGTAGTCAACAAGTACTAATGGGAGTTCAAAGAAAATTGCAAATGGGCATTGTGGCCAATCCTATCATCGCTCGAAGAATACCGCATAGATGGGTTTAATGTGTTGCCTTTTGCTATTCTTTGAGATTATAGGTAAGTGAAAGCTAAAAGCGGTTTACTAATTCTTGTCAATGGCTGAGACTAAAGTGACCTCACAGCACTGAAAATCTGAAACTGCCGTAACTGTAAGACGCCATACCTCATGAAAGGTGATGTTGCCAGCAATGGAGAAGATAAGAGTACAACTGACTCACCTCAGCCTCAGACTCAGCCTATGTTGACCATACGCAACCAAAATCTCAATGAAAGTCCTCTTTTATTAAAAGTAAAAAAAAAAAAAAAAAAAAGTACAACTCATTCGCCTCGGCCTCAGACTCCGCCTAAGTTAACCAAACACGACCAAAATCTCAATGAGTGTAAGACGCAATGGAAAAAAGGTCATTGAAGTCCAATACATGACGGCATATCCAATTCAAACAGAAAAAGAACTAATACAAGGTACAAAGAAAGGAAGAAAAAAAAGTACAGCCTAAACCTTCCCAGAGACACGCAATGGTATCACCCCAAGATGATCCTCGATATGGAATTTACAAAAAGAACAATCTCTGGTCTATAATATGTCTTCGCATATACTTCTGGATAAATGAAAGGCATAGTTGCTTTACAAGTTCTCGTTCACTTGTTTCACGAAAATTGGCTTTTGCATATCAGTATATCACCATTTCCATCACAAATTCACAATGACCTCCTACATTTGACTTCCGCATCAAATGAAGTATTATTTGCAAAACAAGGTTTCACGTGTTTCATTTCCGGTTGTTGGATTTACCCTGTTAATATAACAGATGTGTCACCATAAATGAAACATATTCGTGAAGACATAATCTACAAAAGAAGTATCTTACCCATCAGCAATTTTGCAAAGATATTCCCGCTGATCATCTCTCAAAGGAACGTCTGTGAAGTCTGACCAGATAAAAGGCAAATCATCCAAAATGGGTTACGTACTTGAATTACAGAAATCTTGTTAACGACAAAACTAAGCTATGCGTGTTTGACCCAAGAAGTGAAATATTCCATTTACTTTTCCAGGGAATATTAAGGCTCATAGAAGTTTCCAACTGAGAACTAGCCAAAGACAACAGAAACAACTCATGGTAAAGTGAAAGTGAAAAACCTAATATCCTTGTTTTTTAACTTAATTTTCTACTGTTTGTAATACATAACTTACTAGCATGGATTTGAGAACACATTGAGGCAAACTATCAAAAATATCACCATTGAGCAAATGTTTTCTGTTTTTCACATACCTGCACCTGTGATAGTTGATCCTTTGAAAGAAGTGTTGCCTGTAGTAAATGCACCTTCCAAGTTAGCATTGCTCAAATTTACCTGGAAAAAGTAGTACATGCATGGTAAGAACACTAGAAGGCATTACGGAGACTTTACTTCTTTATTTCTTTGCTTTGACAAGATTTGAATCTTAGGCCTAGTGGAAGCCCAATTCAACCTTGCCAGTTGCCACTAACACATGAGTGGACCAAGGGATGGAGAAATAACTCAATACAGTCGGGCTGAAAACAAGCAAAACTTTTAAAAGGGAATCTGAAAACCGTCCGGGGTTCCAGTAAACTAGTAAAATTCAAGGGTACATTCCTCATAATAGTCCTATTAACTTGGCTGGAAACATCTAAAAATTTCATTGTCACTACATCTCCATAATGAAAACAATGATTATGACAGGGACAAAGAACTAAGTGAACAATTTTGAGCGTGTTAGCTTCAACGGCAAGGGTTTAGGCCTGTAAACTTAATATTCAGGGTTGAGTCATGCTCAACATTATGCTTTTCACAAGCAAACCAGAACCTAACCTAAGCTGAACCTTATGAAGACAGGACTATCTATGGCACAAAAGCTCATTGGCCATAAAAGTCCACATTGGAATCCAATATGCCCCAGGCTCCCAGCACTGGGATATTCACACACATACTGTACAAGTACACACATTGTAATAGCCCTCTCTACCTTTTCTTCACCGTTTATCAGCATAGGTTGTATTAAACAGGTAATCTGATGGTGAAAGATCTATATAACGATATGAAGAGACTGCAGAAGTATTTCTTATAAATCGAACAGGCATAAGAGTTCCATCAATGCTCACCTTTGTCACATTGGCCAAGGAAAAGTCTGCACCTCTTAGATCAGCATCAGAAAGATCAGCCCCTGGATAGCGAATATCATTCATGGTTTATCAGCTATATGCTTAATCTCTAAACAACAAAAATAAACAAAACAGCATTAAGGAATTTCCTAAATCACATTATACATATTCACCATTACTATGAGAACTAATTAAATTAACGTTGATACCTGTTAAATCAGCATCAAAAAAGCTAGCTCCTAACAACTTTGCGGCATGAAAATTCGCCTGCCTCAATATGGACTGTAACAAAATGAATCGCATAAACTCAGCACAAAATACGAAACAATTGCAGGTAAGAAATGTGTGTGTGTGGTGCTGTGTGTATCATCGAAATTTTACTGATTTGGACCGTTTTGAAGTCCTGCTTGACCAAAGTCAAGCCGCTGAAGTCCTTCCCGGTAAGGTCCTGCCCCCTAGTCACCTCTGAACCGTAGGGACCTCCACCCTTCCATCCAAAAAAACAGAAACTAAATTCACTACACAATCTTAATTTTTCCATCACCGAAAACACATATCGAACATTAACCCTTACGATATAGGCGAGCGCAGGGTCGGCCGCGAACAGAGAAGCAGAGAGCGCGGCGATCAGGCTGGCCTTGCAGACGGATTCTCCGATTTGCAGCGCAAGGTTTCTGGAAGCTTCGGATTGAGTCTTGAGTACCTGCGAAGAAAGAAACTGAGAGAATCAGAGGAAGAGGCGTGAGAGTCTGAGAAGGAAGCTGGGGCGGCGCAATGTACCTGGGGCGGAGGATAGCCGGAGAGGGAGAGGTGTTGGCGGGAAGGGTTTGGGATTTTGGAGCACATGGAGATATTGAGAAGCGCCATTGGGAGTTTCTAGTGGATAATGAGAGAGAAATCTGAGTGGATATATGGGCCGCGTGTGTCGTCGGTTGATGATTTTTTTGAATCAAATCAACGATTTCTCATTATAGTCTCACGCTATAGTAGTACATTACATACATTTTCACTGCCTTAAATATAAATGGTAAATAAGAAAAAGTGGTATATATATCTAGTACCACTCATTAACGAACACCCATGCTCACTTATTAAAAGTAAGCTTATAAACTATGAAATAAGAACATAGAAAATAGGCAGAGTTCAAAAACCTAAAAACTCTATATTTTCTCCTTGCCCTTAACACTAGGGCTAGGAGGTTTTGTTAAAAAAGCCAAGCAAGCTTCCTGTGCAGCAGCAACATTTTTCGGCTTCGGTGGCTTTTTGTTCTTTGATCCCAAGGGCCTGCCTCGTTTCTTTTTGGTACCAGAACTGTCAGCCTCAGACTTTGGAACAAGGATGCTACCCAGAGCTTCAATGTATAACTAACCATTTTGCATAGATAAGCATTGGTGGCCACAGTGGGTTTAGAAGAAACTTGTTGCTATTTTGGACATCTCGATGTGCAATTATAATACCAAGAAGATTAAGGGTGAGCATGTTATATATGCATTGTAGTTCACATAATTGACTTCCACAGTTAATTCATATGTGGGCATGCTCTGTTAACTGATTTGGATGGTAAGTATGTGTGTGTGTGTGTATATATATATATATATATATATATAGCCACATATATACATAGCTCATACTATCACGTGCAGTTGTGGTGCTATACATGACAAGCACAGTCATGAGACTTGGACTTATGACAGACTAGTTTGTCAAATGTAAGCATATATGAATAGCTCACATTTGTGTAGGAGATAACTGACAAAGAAGTTAAAGCATATAATTGCTCATTTTGACAACTAGCCTAACAGGAAGTGTACGTGTCCACAGGTGATGGGAACGGCACAAGTGGCCCATATATATATGTGTGTGTGTGTGGAGTGTACGCAGGCAGATGTCTCCCATATTATGCAAAAAGCCGAAGCACGTGGTGCTTGAATAGTAAGGAGGAAACCATAAATTGATGGGAAACTTAGCTTGTCGGTGTACAGAGCAAATTGCTCGATGGTTGGGTGCAAAGAACATAGCCCAGATGGCGCTATTGCATGGATGTTCGATGCCTGCTGCATTTGAGATCTATTGAGCATCACTGTGATGAATGAGTGAGCGGTCTAACTCGGGTCGAGTGCAGATGCAAGTGTGGTGATGAGGTGATGATCACTGTTCAGCGCCGATGAAGGAGTTATCATGGGTGCCCATAGTAGATTTGCGTTTGGCAGTGGTGGTGTGGCTATGCGGTCAGTGAGGTGCTGAGAACGAGTGATGATGCTTGTGTTAGAGTTCAGCGGAGGTTTTGCCTGCTGAGCTAGTGGTGACGGAGTCACGGAGGTTTAGGCCAGCGGAGCCTTGGCAGATATGGTTCTCTGGCGGAGAACTCTCGGTGTTGGTTCCTTAGAAGAGTAGCAGAGTGCACTGGCCTGCCGGTGGTGGTGCCCAGCGAAGCACGGCCACAGGTGTGTGGTCAGCGGAGGTTGCTGACGGAAGTGATGCTTAGTGGCTTGATGTTCAGCGGTGACGCTTGGCGGAGCTGGTCTTGGAAGCCATGGTCAGCGGAGGTTGTCCAGAGGAGGTTTTGCCAGCAGAGCTATGCTAGCGGGGTGTGGCTGGCGGAGGGAGATGATCGAATCCGAGATTGATGATCAGATAGCCGCTGACAGTTGCCACTGACGCATGGCTATGATCTGCCGCAGGTGACTTGATGGCGCTACCGCTAGCTTGCTGACGCTGGCGGTGTTCGTTAAGTTAGAGAAGGATGGCTTGCTAGCGGTGCCGCTGATGGAAGCTCGGCAGTGCTGCTGATTAAAGTTTGTCGCTGCCATTGTTGGCGCTGGCTAGCCTTGCTGCTATGGCCACGAGTTGTGAGCTGTGATAGATACTGGCGCTAGCCTCGCCTAGCATAGGATGATAATTGAAGGTGGGATGGTGTCCAGAGTAGATCTCTGGGTGTCCAAAATAATTTGGCACCCCCAAATGCCCTTTTTTTTTGTTCAGCGTTGACCAACCTTGATCGGTGTTGACTAACCTTAATTTGATGTTTACCGAAGTTCATGGTACATGACGAAGCCTTTGTGTTGGCTTCCCACAGACGGCGCCAATGTTAATGTAGGTGACCGAGGGGTCTAATTAACGTAGAGAATGAGAAAGTAAGAGAGAGATAGACACAAGAAGTATAGTGGTTCATCTCCTGCCTTTGCGGAAAACTACGTCCACTTGAATGCTTAACTATGTGTGTTGGGCCTTGCGGCCCAAGGAGATTACATGAGTTGTAATGGGATAAAGTTTAAGTGGGAGGAGGGGTCCCTTTTATAGGTAAGGGAACCCCTCTCATTTATATTTTTTTAGATGTAGAATGCAAAGCCACTATTCTAGTCTTAGAAAGCATGTTTGTGAAGGTAACTTGGCAAGGCGGGGAAGGTTACTTCCCGGCGACGTATAGGCAGTCTCCGACCACCGTAGCGTAGCTTGAGTGTCGAGGTACGAGATGTATATCGTGGTCGGGTCCCACCATGGCTAGTGGTACCACTAAGAGGGTGTTACTTATAATTGGTGAGATAGCAAACTAGCTTGCTAGTAGAGGTATCTACATATTTCTTAATCAATTTAGTTGCATCCTTACCTTTTTGTGTCTTCTTTAATTTTGATAGATAAGTGTAGTGTTGCTATGGTGGAGGGAAAATATCAAGTTTTGAAGGGATAATTGAGAGCGACTATGAGAGAGAATAAGGAAAAATGAAGGAAAGTCTGGTTTTGATGGGTTGGGACTTGACTAACTAAAATAATCCTTAGAATAGGGGCACATGTGTATCATATGATTATATTTAATGGCAAAAATAACGAAGGTACTAAAATGTCAAATGAAGTGGATCCTGAGGTATTAAACATTACTCCTCTTTTATAGACCAGATACCAAATTGTCTAATTAGTCATTTCTCAATTTATAGCACCTCAACATCAATATCAATGAGTGGTTTGCATTGGATGTGCACAACGTGCACAGTTATTGAATATGGAAGTGCATCAGTGCACAATTAGTATTAGATTTGGAAAGCCAATGCATAATTAACATTGGCTATGGAAAAGGGTACACAATTTGCATTGGATATGGAAACTGAAATTGTAGCTATTGGTTACCATATTGGATACAAAAACAAGCAAACGTAGCTAATAAAAACTAAGCACGATGATCTGTATGTTAGAGAAAAATTTAGAATCTTATTTGTATTTTGACTCTAATCCACTTCAATTAAAACTCTTTTTTTTTTTTTTTTTTGAAACTCATTCTCAATCTGCACCTAATATATTAGAAATAGTAGATATGTTGCAAATTAAAACTTATAATTATGTCGGTGAATTAAACCTGGTTCATAAATACCTTTTATTTTTACTAAACGTATGACAATTTAATGGATACAGATATGCATAATTTATTTTGTAATTATGCCCTTTAACTTATAATACTAAAACTCTAATAACATATTAAATCTAAAAACATAAGAAAATAATGAAACAAATATTTGTTGCAATACGATTGAATATGGAAGTGCACCAATGAACAATTAGAATTGGATTTGGAAAGTCAATGCATGACTAACATTGAATATGGGAAAAGGTGCACAATTAGCATTGGATATGGAAACTGAAATTGTAGCTATTAGTTACCATATTGGATACGAAAACAAGGAACGTGGCTAATAAAAACTAAATACGATTATCTGTATGTTAGAGAAGAATTTGGGATCTTATTTGTATTTTGACTCTTGCCCACTTCAATTAAAACTTTTTTTTTTTTGAAAACTTACTCTCAATCTGCACCTGATATATTAGAAATAATAGATATACGGCAAACTAAAATTCATAATTATATATTTGTACCTAACAGTTTTTTTTTTCCCCTAAACCCTAGCCACAAGCCGCAAGAGTTTCTCTCAATTTTCTTCTCACTAGTCCGGTGACGCGTCCTACGGACGTTGTTGCCTGACGGGTAGGCCTAGTGTCGCCGTTTATCGACAAGTAGTGGCGTCGATCTGATCTTTGGTCAGTAGGCTTTGGGCTTCGACCATAGGGAGTTCGCGGGGTTTTTTTGCCGGCATAGGATGGATAGATGAATCGGAATGGGAACGACTCATTGAGACTAGATGGAGAAGACGTATGGGGACGTCGTGGAGGGGGTGGCTGGATCGATCCTGGCTTGGATGGTCGGGTGACTGGCTGGTGATGGGAAACCCCAGATTGAGGGAGATGGTTTGTTCCCGATCTAGTTTAGGGGGGATGAGTGGGGTTCGGATCGGGCTTGTTTGGGTGCTCTACTGCTTGGATAGGAACTTCTTGGTGGTTTGAAGTCAGATCGATCTCCGGCCGGGTTCCGGAGGGGTGTTACAAGGGTGGTGCTAATGGGTGGAGTGGTGAGGCCGCTATCCTGGTAGGTGTGACCGCAACGGCGGTGATGTGAAGACAAGTGAGGTGTCTCGATCTGCAACCAAGGTTTGGACGGCGAATGAGCGAGGGAACTGTGGTCACGGCGGTCAATGGGAGTCGAGATGATGGAGCTGCCGTTAGGCCGGGTCTGTGGTATTGGGCCCAATCTGGACCCAATATGGGAAACAGTGTTTTGGTGTTTTTTCTTTCCTTCTGGTTTTGGTTTGTGGTTTTTAGCTAGTTTGTGTTAGGTCGGGTGCACTGTAGGTGGTGGCAGAGACAATCATCAATTTGGCCTTCCTGAGGGTCGTTCCTGCCTAGTTTAGAGTCAGCACAAAGTCTGTCTGTGGCATAGACGAGCATTAATGGCTTTCTAGGAGGTCTTTCCTGTCAGGATTTGGGTTGGAAGTGATGGTGCTTTGGAGTAGTGATGGGATGACAGTGTTGGGTTTTCTTTAGTCTTAGGTCTGACTGTCCAGAAATCTCTTTGATCGAGTTCGAAGCAATGACGAGTGTTGGTTTGGTCGATCAATTGCTGGCCAAGTGGATTCTGGGTGGGAGTTGGTGTTCTTGGCTAAGTCTGCTCCAATACGTTTTGTTGTTTCTACCACTTTGTCTGGTGCCAGTTTAGTATTTTTAGTTAAGTCTTTTAGTATGTTTGGAGTTGGGGCCTAGTTGGGCTTCAACAGTGCGTTAGTATAGATGTCCATTTTGATGTCTAAAGTGGGAAAAGTTTCGGTTGAAGCTTTTATCTCTCATTCTCTTTGTAATCTTCGTTTTTATTAATGAAGTTCTTATTTGATAAAAAAAAAAAAAAAACTCATAATTATGCTGGCAAAGTAAATCAAGTTAATAATTATATATATATATATATATATATATTTTTTTAAGAAACTGTCAACTCAATTTTATTAATAAGAAACAGAATAAAAATTACAACTGATAGATGTAGAAACTACATCAAAATATAAAATAACAAAAGAAATACTAGATGCAACAAAGCATCGGAAATAAAACCTAACAAGGGTACGGAGGGATGCAATTAAGCATTTGATGAAGCACAGGACAAAGTCCGGGCTATGTAAAACGGGACCAATAGTATGGTCAACCATACTTCCACGCAAAGAAATGCATCGAATAGAGGGTAACCTTCTATCAAGAGAACCGCCGGTAGTGTGACCGATCTTGCCTACTCCAAACAAAATAATGCGCCGAATAGAGAGCAATCTTCTACCTAAATAACCGAATAAGTAATTCCAGCATGCAGATAAATGTAGGGCCCAAAAGAAATCTCCCGGATCCTAAATGCGAACCCTAAGACCTCGTTTGGTTCGCGGAAAGTAAGCATCAAGAAAGGAAAATTGTTCCTTTCCTATGTTTGGGATGCAAAAGGAAAGGAAATACTTTCCTAAAGCAAAGGAAAATAGGGGGGAAATGGTTCCTTCCATACTCTAAAGGAATCACTTTCCCCCTTCTTGCATTGCATTTATTACTCACAACATATTATTTTATTCTATTAATTACATACTTTTTAACAACTTTTCGGATAACTTCCCTTACATTACCAAACATCGGAATGGAAAGTTCTTCGGAAAGTTCATTTCCCTTCCCATGGGAAAAACAAAAGAACTACTTTCATTTCCGCGAACCAAACGAGGCCTAACAGCTTCAGGTTCATTCACCACCTGCCAAGCCCCAATAAGGAAAACCCAGCCCAAATCCCTAGTTGGGCAACCCAGCAGAATAGAAGCCCAGGCCCACCAGGATCTACTTTGGGCACCCAAAGCCTCTCTGGACACCCACCTTGATCGCTGCTCTGACCGCTGCTCCACCTTCCGTTGTCGGAGCAGGCACACCCCGCTCCCACCAAAGGGACTCCACCAACCTCCACCAGAAGTAGTGTAGGTCCAGCCCAAAACCCAGGCGCTGCTCCACCCCGATCGCAGCTCCAACGCGCTGGGAAGCTGGACCGAAATCTGACCCCTCACCGTCGACTTAAACCATGCCCGAGACAGCAGAAGACGCCCGATTCTCGTGGCCATCCTGATCCGAAAAGGCAACGTCGCCATTGCTTCTCCCCATTAAGCACGATCAGAATGGATCCGAAGGGAAGAGGGTACCCCATGCCACAATTGGCCCACCAACTGCTGCCACAGCGTCAGCGCTGCCAGAGCGGAACCACTTTGCTCCGATTTCAGGCGAGCCTGGATTGGACGAAGACGACGAACTCTCGGTGCCATCCCAGTCCAAGGACACCCCACCTCCACTTCCCTCCTCAGAAAAGAACAGCCAAGATCAGAAAGCATCTGAGAAAAAGAGGTCGTCGCCGACAAGATTGCGAGCCACGATCTATCAGGCGACATGGCATGATCCGTGCGCCAAGGTCTCGGCGCCGAGAACGATGCCTGAATTTTGCTCCATCGTTGATAGAGTAAGGGACAGAGAGGCCAAAGATGGCGCTCTCCCAACCCTAGCAGAGCGCTAGGTCTCGTCATTTTTTCTAGTTATGTTAATAATTATATTTAAACAACCATCAATTTTTATTAAACGTATGACAATTTAATGGATACAGATATGCATAGTTTATTTTGCAATTATGCCCATTAACTAATTATACAAAAACTCTAATAACATTTTAAATATAAAAACACAAGAAAATAATGACACATACTTTTTGCAATACGGATTGCAAGGAAAGATGATTAATTTGCAGATTTGAATAAATTAAATACAATAAATAATTAGATATTATTACTTCACACTCATAACCGTATATATATCAGATACTTATCCGAATATTTAATATAATATATTAATTTAGTATTTTATTTAGTAATGAATACTGATTTTTGTCTTTAATAAATTTATTAACTTATTTTGTTGATTATATTTTTTATTTTGTCACGGTTATTAGTACCCATAAAACAAAGAATACTAAAGTTCCCTGAACGACTCCTTATACATAATATATAATATAAACCTCGGGAAACCCTAAAACCTTCGGCTGCAATTTTGTTCTCGTCCGGCGGCGCCTGGACGTCGGAGCAGGCTTCCTGCCACACCATCGTCCTGGGTTTGCTGCCGGACAGGAGATCTACTGGTCATGAGTTTGTCAACGGGATTGTGCTCGGGTTTCGTCAGAAAGTTCGGCTGGGATGGTGCGAAGGGAGATCGTGCTTCACAGGTCCGGTCGTTGGCTCATGCTGCTGGTTTCTTCGATTGACGGTGGCCATGGATCCTGATCGATGGCGTCGGCGGTTGCAGGACCTCGACAACGATGAGTCTCTATGCGGATGCAGGTTGCGGAGGCGTTGGTTTTGCACGGCTTTGATCGCTGGGACGAAAGGGTGTGGCAAGGCGGAGCAGGGCGACGCTGGTCGTACGATGTGGGTCGGGCGGCAGTCTGCCGGATGGGTGCAGTACGACGGCGTGGTGGAAGGGACAAGGGGGACTGGCCCGAACCAATGATGGGCCTAGTGCAATCCATCGGTGGAATCTCATATTGGGATGGAACTGTTTTGGGCTGGGGTTCTGCCCTAGTCCATTACTATTTTGGGCTAGGGTTTAGGCTCTTGGCCCAAACCTATATTTTTAGCTTTTTGTCTAATTACAATAAGTTCCCTTGTTTTAGGAACCTAACGAGTGTTTGTTTTAGGCTTGTCTATTTGCTATGTTTTTCCATAGCTTATAGGCTCGCTGTTTTGCAAGCGATAAGTTCAAATATAGTTGGTCTATCTTATGTACCACTGTGGCTCCTTCACGAATCCTTGTTCTGACCATGATGTGTCAGCGGGTGGGTATGTAATGGCCTTCTTGGTATGCGATATTATTATCAATGGATTTCCATGATTCAAAAAAAAAAAACAAAAAACAAAAAATACTAAAAATATAAAAGAGTGTCATTTGCTCTACTCAAATAATACAGTTAGAAAAGTGCATCCAAAATGGGTGGCCACAACAGATTTTGCTAATAGTGCAAGAAATTCATTATTCATATACATATATATTTATTCTCTGTTCTCTTCTCCAAAAGGTGGTATCCCTCGTACCAGAAAAAAGAACAATTTCCCACTCAACAATAGTTGTTAATTAAGAAGACCAAGACCTAATGCTAATTAAAAAAGACCAATTTCCCACTCAACATTTTTCAGGTCCTGGTCTATGAACATAACCTATTAAAAAGAAGACCCAGAGCTGTTCTTTTCAGGTCTTGGTCTATGAACATAACCTATTAAGAAAAAAGAACAATTTCCCACTCAACATAACCTATTAAAAAAGAACAATTTCTCACTCAACGATTTCCCATTCATAACATAGGTGATGTTCATATGTTTAAACATTTTGGAAAACCCTTCATTGCTTTAATTTAAAGAAATATTTTAGTTAATGAAAACGGTGATATTTTACCAACTTTATTTTATTCGAATTAGTCCAGTGGAAATTCCGATGATATATACCTTCATATCTTTACTTCATGGAATCTTGAACAAGAACAATATATAAAATGACCAATATTCGATCTATAGCTGTGTTTAATGGCGTAGCTACATGGACATCAGGAGGGTCACTTGTGTTGAAAATTCTGATCATGGTGAAAATTAAGCCCTAAGCTAAAGAACAGAGGAAGAAGACGATGTACTTTTCTGATTTTTCTCTAGCTAGGTAGCCTTTTTTTACAATTGGTAAAACACACTATTACACAAAGTGAATCACACGACATGTATCAGACGACATACGACATTTTGGTGTCGTCTGAGTTAGTCAGACGACACATTAGTTATACTTGTCGTTTCTTCTCAAACTCAGCCAACACATTGTAATCAATTGGAGTTTGGTGAAATTGATAACTGTAAGACAACAGTTATTAGGACATGTGTTGTCTGAGAAATCAGAAAAAAACAAAAAGTTTAATTTATATTTATTTTTTGTAGCCAAAAGCCCAAAACACAAATCGGTCAAATCCTTTTGAGCTAGCAGATCTCCTTCCTTGGTCGTATCAAAGCCAAAAACTTCCCTCCGTTTCTCCCTCCTTTTTGCTCTCACCATCTCACCATCTCAGCAGCCTATCGAAACCAGACCTCACTCTCTCTCGCTCTCGCCTCACTCTCTCTCCGCCTCTCACTCTCACTCTCTCGCTCTCGCCTCACTCTCTCTCGCTCTCTCCTCACTCTCTCTCCGCCTCTCACTCTCACTCTCTCTCCGCTCGAAGTCGTTACCTGGTCGAGCTCGAAGTCGTCGAAGCTTAGTCGCTACCCAGGTGGTTTACTCTCTCCGCTGCCTGAGCTCGAAGTCGCCGAAGCTTAGTCGCTATCCAGGTGGTTTACTCTCTCCGCTGCCTGAGCTCGAAGTCGCCGAAGCTTACGGCCGCATCAACTCTGGTCGATTAGTCTACAGGTACTATATCCCTCTTTAATTAGGCCTTTGTTTTATTAGGGTTTGGAAATTTTCAATCTGGGTTTGTTGGGTATGATTAGGTTTGGGTTTTATTTGAGTTTGAGATTTTGAGATGTTGATGTCATTGCTTGTTCTAGTTATAACGTGAATTGGGTGGTGTTTGGGAGGTCCAAGGGTAAAGAAGGATAGCCGACTTGTCTCTCTTCTTCTCTTCTGGTCTGTCTTCATCTTCTTGTTCTGATTTTGAATAATGTCAAAAACCTTGAATTTCTTTACTTCATGTTCTGGGTGGAGCACAGTTTCATTTGTGCGATTTTGTCTTTTGAAAGCTGAAATTTTGCAGCATTTCATTGATTTTTGATATGGGTAGTTATGTTTTTGTGATTCAAAAGATGGGTCTTTGGTGATTTGAAAAACTTGATGGTATTTCTGGGTGTTTCTTTGTTCAATTGCTGAATTGGGTCTTGTTTAGAATGCAAGCTTAATGGAAGGGTCTCAGTTTATTTGGTTGTCATTTGGAGAAATCGCAAAGTGGAGGAGGAAAAATTCTCCGAAAACTTCTCTCCCACTCCATCTCTGCACATTTAGTCCCATCATAAGAAGATAGATTTACAAAATGTGTGAATTCTGTATATAGAATCATAGTTCAGATTTTTCATCTTAGTACGTACTAGTTTTATCTATATATATTGAGGAATCTTGTGTTATAAACAAGCTCTTTAATTACAAATAGAATTAGCGAATGTTTGTTTTCAGTTTTTGAGCTTTGAAATGGTTGAGGTGTTGTTGTACTAATTAATCAGCTTGAGGGAGAAGAAGCTCAACGAACAGCGAGGCGTCGGGATGAGCGTGAAAGGGGAAGGAGAGAGGCAACTGAGGACATGTCAGAAGACTTATCTGAAGGAGAGAGTAGAGACACAGTTGGTGATATTTCAGCTCATAATAGTGATAGCATTAGAGGAGGAAGAATGCGTAGAATCAATTCTATGGATGTGATGGAGAACTGGGCTGCTCATCAAAAGGAAAAGAAATTCTACATTGTGTTAATAAGGCAATGAGCTAAACAACTTTTTTTTTCCCTTAATTAATGCAATTTAAGTTTCAGGTTTTATGGAAGACGATGCATATGATATATCTTGCACTCTTGATACCACTTGATGCTTTAATTTCTAACAAGCAGTCTTCATGCAGCCTCCATGGCTTGATACGCGGTGAAAACATGGAGCTTGGTGTTATTCCCCATATTGTTCTCTATGCATGTGTTCTCCATATAGTCAATACTGGATACATTTTGACTAGAATCATAACATCTTCTATCAATTCATTGAGAGTATAAATGTTTTATTGTTATCAGGTCAAGTATGTTGTGGAACTTGCCAGGGCCTTGGGTTCAATGCCTGGAGTTTATCGCGTTGATTTACTAACAAGACAAGTTTCATCTCCAGATGTGGATTGGAGTTATGGGGAACCAACTGAAATGTTGAATCCAGTAAACTCTGAGAATCCCAAGAGGAGCTTGGGGAGAGTACTGGGGCTTATATAGTGCGTATACCATTTGGCCCAAAAGATAAATACGTTCCCAAAGAACTCCTTTGGCCACACATTCCTGAGTTTGTAGATGGAGCACTTAACCATATTATACAGTTGTCCAAAGCTCTTGGAGAGCAAATTGGAGGTGGGGAACCGGTGTGGCCGGTGGCAATTCATGGACACTATGCAGATGCAGGTGACTCTGCTGCTCTTCTTTCTGGAGCCTTGAATATCCCAATGTTATTTACTGGTCACTCACTTGGAAGAGATAAGCTTGAGCAACTTTTGAAACAAGGACGCCAATCAAGAGAAGAAATAAATACGACATACAAAATTATGAGAAGGATAGAAGCAGAGGAACTATCACTTGACGCCTCTGAGATTGTTATAACCAGCACTAGACAGGAAATAGACTCACAATGGTGCTTGTATGATGGCTTTGATCCAATACTAGAACGTAAACTGCGAGCAAGAATAAAAAGGGGCGTTAGCTGTCATGGCAGGTTTATGCCTCGCACGGTTGTGAGTATCAAAACATACATCTCTTCAAAGTCTTTCATTAAAGATTTGTCCTCCTTTCTCCACTGAAAAATAAAAACACATTATATTTGGTGGTACTTCTTAATAACTTGCAACTCTTGTTGTTATGGTTAGGTAATACCTCCTGGAATGGAATTTCATCATATTATTCCACCTGCAGATGGTGATGCAGATGGGGAAGGGGAAAGAAATGATGATGGTACTGCTAATCCTGACCTGCCAATTTGGTCAGAGGTTATAACTATTCTTTCTTCTCTTGCTTAGTTTGGATTATAAGCTTGATAGCTTTATGTTGATGCTTATTCTTTCATGGGTTGAAATGATAAATTGGGATGCGTGTTTTTCCTGAACTAGATAATTAGATTATGATGTAAGACTAATGATTTCTAATTGGCAGATTATGCGTTTCTTTACCAACCCGCGCAAGCCTATGATACTTGCTCTTGCCAGGGCAGATCCTAAGAAGAATATTACGACTTTAGTTAAAGCATTTGGAGAGTGTCGCCCTTTGAGGGATCTTTCTAACCTCGTAAGTTCAAATTCTTAACTGCACCTTCCTACTATGTAATTCAAATAGTCCCCTGACAAATAGATGAGGCTTCCTTATTCAGCCAACAAAAAACAGAATAATATATAATCATATATTTAAGGATGAACTTGTCACCTTTTGTGTCATTGCAGGCATTAATTATGGGAAACCGCGATGATATTGATGAAATGTCGAGCACAAATGCCTCTGTGCTTCTTTCTATTTTAAAGCTGATTGACAGATATGATCTGTATGGTCATGTGGCATATCCGAAACACCACAAGCAGTCTGATGTTCCTGACATCTATCGTCTAGCAGCAAAAACAAAGGTACTTTTATATGTTAATAGTAATCTTACAACTAGCTAGGTTAACCACTGCTTAGTCTGATTTAAAGTCATACAAAGTTCAGATTCCAATCAAACTTAGCTAGGCATGCTTGTGGAAATCACTTTCACTTATTTGAGTTGAAGCTAAACTGAACTCTTAGTGAAAGTTGGGGTTATTTAATCTCAAAGTCAATCTTGACTCTGCTCAGCTCGAAATACTGAGGTTATTTTGTTATTTACTTGACAGGAGTGGTTGTGCAAGAGGTTATTTTGTGCTTGGCTCGGCTCAGCTCGAATAACCTCATCATATTATTTCCCCCTTATAACAATAGTTGTTGTGCAAGAGATTATTTGGTTATTTACTTGACAGGAAAAGTGGTAATATCTCATGTTATGATTAGGGACGGGAGGTTGGTTTTTAGTGGCTCCCCTTAGATTTTCTGATAAGTTCAATCTCCATGTAGTTGTGAAACTATTGAGTATCAAACCTAAAAGTAATGTTTTTCACCAAGGCAAAAGACGGACAAAGACTGTGGATATTATGTAATGAGATATATGAAGGAAATAGTGGAAGATAAGAGCTTAGATTTTTTCACCAAGGTAATACTAGTTGAGGTTGCTTGGAATATAGTTACTGAAATTTTGGTTGCTATTGTGTTTCATGTGTTTGCGTGAATATGACTTTTGGTTGGTGTTGGTTGCTTGGATTATGTCAAGGTTGTCCAGAATGCTTGAAATTTTGGTTGCTGTTGTTTTACATGTCCTTTGTTGAACAATGACATGTATATGTAATTTTTTGGTTAATGTCGATTGCTTGGATATGTCAGTTGAAACATAATGCTCAATGACGTACAGCTATAGATTCTTTTTGCAAATTTGTCCATTACTAACTACAAACTAATTTATTTCAGTGGGAGAGAAGAGGCAAAGCAACATATACCCAGGAAGATATTGATGTGGTCAGAAATGAGTGGGCAAAGTTTATGGTGAAGACATATATGTAAGCATTGCGCTTGGTACTTATGGAGCTATATCTTCTTTTTTAGTTCAGTTGAAACTTTGTTCTATGGATTTGGTTGGACATGAGTTGATGCTTGTACTTTGAATTGATAATGTAAGATTTGCGAGAATGATGTATGAGAATGATGAAGTAAATGACAACTTTGAATTTCATATCTGCCTATTTCCGGATCAATTGTGCAAACTCAAGTCCAACAACATATATATGAATGTAACTGTTGTAGTGCAAACTATCACACAACACAAAAGAAAGGTCCAAATAAAGCTTATTGTCTGAGGAGAATTCAGACAACACCTTTATATACCAACTTGTCATCTCAAAGATATTCAGACAACATTTGCATCTACTAACTTGTCATCTCAAAGATATTCAGACAACATTTGCATCTACCAACTTGTCATCTTAAGCTAGTGTAGACAACAATGGCATCCAGCAATTTGTCGTCTTAAAGGAACACCGACAACAAGAAGGAAGAAATATTGTGGTCTGAGGTTCATTCAAGACAACAAATTCATCAACATTAATGTTATCTTAAATTACATTTAGACAACATCAGTATCATCAAACTTGTTATATAACTGTTAATTCAGACAACAAGAAGAAGAAAAAATGTGTTGTCTGAGGTTCACCCGAGACAACACCATATCGAGCAAATTGATATTTGTAATACATTTCACACAACATTTGGTAATCAAAAATGCTTGTGTGATGTTTACTTCACACATCAGGTCTCATACAATATTGTCGTTGAAAATATATAGCAGACAACAAAGGCTTGGAAAGATTGTTGTGCTTGGTGAATTTCACTCAACACCCCGACAATAAGTTGTTGTCTGAGTTCATACCCGACAACAGACTACCGTCATGAATCGAAATTTGGTAAATTTAGACAACACATATTTAGGTACACATGTTGTGTGAATGACCAGAGAGACAATTAAAAAAGAATGTTGTCTGATGGGGGAGATCAGACAACACGCCAGTTTACAACATCTCCATTTTCATTCAGACAACAGGCTTTTGACTGTTGTCTGATTCACTTTGTGTAGTAGTGACAACTCACAGTATTAAACGATAAATCTCACTATTTATACTGACTTGATTACTATCACTTTAATCTTTGACCAACTATATTGACTTTACCTATACTCTTAACAACTTGACCATGCTCACCTTCTTGACAAAGTCCATTATGTTTTAAGTTTTTATGTAAAAGAAATATTAGCTAATTATATTGACTTATTTTTCCCCTTCTAGAACAATAAAATAGTTACTTTCAATTTTAATTGACTAATTTATGGCACCTGATTCTAAATAATGATTGTGTTTCTTTTTAGTTTTTATATCTATTGCTCACCTTCGATCTCGTCCTCTCCATTGACTATGTATATCCATTACTTCTCTAATATATTGCTCAATTAACGCGTTTAATGCTTAACTCCAATGATTAACACGTGATTCTCATTCTGCTTTCTGGAAGTTGCTTTGCAACCTTGGCTAATTAAATAAATTATATGTCTCCTAGGATTCCATTCTATTGGTTTTGTCCAAACCCTAGTCTGATCTTGTATAAAGGATGAACTGGTCTCGTACGTGCTTAAATCTTCCAATAACATATACGTAGCTAGAGGAAGCACTGAAAGAAGATCTAAGATGTTGAGTGATCAAATCCTGCAAATGCTTGAGTTCACCACCCAAAGCTTGTTGCAACCTTTCAGTTCCTTAAGCCTAGCTAATGCCTGTGCTACTTCTACTCATTTTCCTCATTCTCCTATTCAAATGGTTCGATCATCACTAGCTGTCCTACTACGAAAAACTCACCACCTTCTCCACCAAAGCTCCTTATCATCGGAAACCTTCACCAAATAGGCACCTACCCTTATCGCTCACTCGAAGCCCTAGCTAAGCGCTTCGGCCCTGATCTCATGCTCCTCCATTTTGGAAGCGTGCCCGTCCTTGTGGTCTCGTCTCCTGAGATCGCCCGCGAGATCCTGAAGACCAATGGCTCGTCTTCTCCAGCCGGCCCAAGTTGACTGTGTTCGAGAAGCTCCTTAATGATCACAGAGACGTCTCGTCCACACCCTACCGGGACTACTCGAAGCAGATGAAGAGTATATATATTCGTTTCGCATCTTTTGAGGAACAAAAGGGTTCAGTCTTATGGTGGTATTAGAGAAGAAGAGACCAAACTGATGCTCAGGAAGATAGAACAACAGTCCACGTATTCGTCACCAGATCACTCAGTTGCTCTAAATCTAAGCGAAATGTTTTCGACTCTCACAAATGATGTGAGCTGCAGAGTGGCTCTTGGGAGGAAGTACTGCGTTGGAGAAGATGGTAAGATATTTCAGGAGATTTTGAAGGAGTTCATGGAGTTAATGGGACGCGCGTATATCGGGGACTACATTCCATGGCTTGCTTGGTGGAGCAGCGTCAATGGTTTGAACGCTAAACTAGACAAGATGGCTAAACAGTTTGATGACTTTTTGGACAGAGTTGTTCAAGAGCACATAGATATGGATGCAAGTGATAAAAAGTAGTATGGAAACGAGGATAAAAAGGACTTTGTGGACGTCTTACTTGGGCTGCAGAAAGAAAAAGTGGCTGGTTTTGCTTTTGGTACTTTCCATAAAGGCTCTCATCTTGGTAATCAAATCGATATCTTCATATCATAATGTATTTGCTTGACCATATCTAGTTAGTAAATAGCTAAATACACGTATAATACATGTATATTTACTCTCACTTGCTAAGAGGTTTTTTTTAATCCATTTCTCATTCTCAAAAAAAAAAAAAAAAAAGTCAAATGAGGAGTGTAGATTGTAAAATGAGGAATGTGAATTTTAGTCGCTTATCTTTCCATGTCATGTTTATTACTACTTCAATTCAAGGATTTTCCCATAAAATTTAAGCGATAATTTAAAACCAGTTTTTGAAAGTTGATAATGGATTGAGATACTTAATATTTATAAGGCTTTATTTAAAATCTGATGTACTTATAATTTATGGGTTGAGATATTACTGTTAACAAGCTCTTTCTTCTTCTTTTTCTTTCGGATCTTCTTACTAATTCACAATGAATAGAGAGATGTAATAGGCAACACCAAAGTCTTACATTATTGATACGAGAGTACTCTAACATTATTCCTCCCAGATGCATTGGACGGAAAATTCTGTAATACATACCAGTATGTCAATGTCATACACATATTTATAAATGTGACAACAAATTTGTTCTCAGAGTGGTAATTAAAGTTGAGTCCTATTTTGTATAATCGTAGTTTTATTAGTAGTAATTACATCACCTATGATTTTTTTTTTTATTTGTCAATCACACGGTGTCCTCAAAAGCTTCCTAGGCCCAGAGACTAATTCGTGCTCGGGGGATCTTGTCAGAACGTTTCCTCCCCCCTGGCCACCAAGAATATTTGGGATTTAACTCCAATAAGCCTATGACTTTGTTACATGTTTTGAACAAATTCATTATCAATGTTGTAATTTTTGTTTAATTATATGTAAATAGTGTAAATGAATATGGTAACTTTGTTCTCAATGTTGTAGTTTTGATTCATATAAGTTGTAATTTTTGTTCAAATAGATGTAAGATAACTGTATGATAAACATCACAGTACCATAGCTTGTCCCGCTTTGGACATTTCAATTCCCCGATACTAATGTATGAATTGAGAATCATCTACATATTGAAGAACTCATGGCATATCTCATTTTCTCTAGCAGAAGAAGAAAGGGAATATCTCCTTGCGTTGATGGTGTTAGAAACTGAGCAAAAGACAAGATTCACTCATTTTAGTCAGAAGGGCATCCGGCCGGAGCTGTGCATATAACCATGCCATACGAGCTACTAGTTGACTGCAGAATTTTAACTGGTTTACTGTAGTGCCTTGGTCATCAATATTCCGATTTCCGAAAAATTTCAAACATTGAGGTATGTTTATATATTAATTCGGGCATTGTCTGGACACAAATAGTCAATTGTCATAATTTCATTAGATATATTTGGCTATTTGCAGTACCAGCTAGCTCCCATTGATGGCATTCCCCTTACCTGCATCTCAATGCTTTAATTATCTAATGGTTCTTTACTTCTTTTCTCCATGCATGCATTCTTAATGTATGTTCTCCTCACCACTAATGAACACGATTCATATTCTGCAAAACCAAACACTCATTGATATAATGATATATACATTATAAGTTAATATGCCAAGACTCAAATATACTTGCATTGCTAAAGAAACACAAGAGGGTTCTTGTTTCAGAACGTCGGGAATCACATGGGTAGAACTAGTGGTCCTTACTCATGGTATATACATATTAGTGAACATGAAACCGATTTGCTTTCAACAATGGCACTCAGATTAGAACATTAACTAGCAGGATAGATTTTCTTTGTAATAAGCTGCATCATGTATTTGATAGAGATTCAGAAACCTTCCTTTTTAGAAAGAGTATAACACGTACACTAGTAGAGAGACTGAGACTTTGAATATAAGATATATATATATATATAGTCCTAGAATAATCATGACTCTCTTAGAAGAGTACGTAAGATCCTCCGGTAAAAACTGCAAAAATCATGGTATACGTATACCTCTGTGGTTATAGCAAACTCACTTAACTATAAAAATGTTCACAAGCAAGTCAACTATATGCCGTTGTTCAGTTGTCTTTATGATCTTTTCATGAAAACAGTATACTACTTTTGTATATGGACTAACAGCACCAATCTTCTTCACTGAAATATACCAATGTTTTCTACAAAATTACCACTGCTTGGATAACCAGCCAATTGCTTTTCCCTAAAAGCATCAATGCTTTTTACGAAAAGTACAAACACCTACAAAATTAACTTCATACTAGTTAAGATATGCAACATTCTTGGCGTAATGTTTCTTAGTTGTGACACCCTACAACCATCGAACAAATCTGGAAAATAATAGTACTGCACTCTTTGAAGAACATGTGTTTCCATAAAAACGTTGGTTCTAGTATAGTGTAATAGAGGCACTATTTGAAGTAGGTGTATATCAGAAGTTGTTGTCATCAGCAACTAATCCAACCATCATGGTTTGCTTCCTTTGGATATATATAGGGAGACAAGCTAGTGTACTGGTGGGTATGAGATACCCTTATTTACAACTATCTGAACAAAAATTTACAAGTATTTGAACCAAAATTACAACATTGAGAATAAAAATATCCATATTCATTTACACTATTTACATATAGTTAAACAACAATTACAACATTGGCAACGAATTTGTTCAAAAGCTTGTAAAAATGTCGTAAGAGGTGTAATTACCATTATTAGAACTACGATTACAACATTGACAACGAATTTGTTCAAAAATTTGAAAAATGTCGTAAGATGTGTAATTGCCATTATTAGAACTAAGATTACACAAAGTACGACTCAAATTACAACTTTGACAACAAAATTTGTTCTCACTTTTGTAAATGTGGGTATGAGATACCCACCACTACACTAGAATTTCCCATATATAGGTACCATTACAAAGGAAAAAATAATAATCAGATATTAGAAACTAGAGTAACAAATATAATCAACTAACCTTCTAACTACTTACTGTAATTACTGCTATATAATATGTAAAATCAAAAACATTTAGAACTATAACAAACTTTGATCAGATTCAATACGCCAAAGTAATGACTAGATTTTTGCACCGAAAAAAAGAAAAGAAAAGATAATAACTAGGTTTATTGAGCACAATGTCGTAAATTTCAAGATAAATGATTCTAGTAAATTTTAACTAAGGTGTTTAACTGTTAATGTATATTCTATGTAGTGGTTAATGTATATTAGTTCTATTGAGTCTACAATAGTTAGGACACATATAAAAATTTTGTGAAGTAGAAAATTAGCTTGACAAGAAGACTTCATAGACATTTTAGTTTCTGAACAGCTTTTAGTTATCCATTTTCGTAACCATTAATTGTAATTAAGTTTCTTAATACTCAGATCAAAATAAAGCAGTACAAAGGGTGAAACACAATTTATATTAGGATGAGCACCAAGCTATGCAAGCACAACATACAACTTATAAGTCTAGATAGGCTCCGCTCTGATCAAAGTTGATCAATCAACGTAGTGAAGGGAATACCTATCTCCGAACTAGAATGCCATGCTGACTAGCCAGAATTGCATAAAAAATTTAGTTTCAGTTGTAGCTCAGACAAATCCATACATGCCAAATCGTCGACCTGTGAAATTGAATAACAAATACTATGAACTAATTTGTTGAATCCATGGTTTTAGCTGTAGAAAGATGAGGGAGTAATTTAATTTAAAGGAACCAACAGCCATACCTCACACTGAAGAGAGTGAAACGACCTCTTATTTGCTGCAGTGGAAGCACACTCCACAACGGTAAGGCTCTCTGCAAGCAATGCTTTGAGTACTCCTGAAAGAGAAAACCCTTCTAGCTCACTGCAATTTGTACTATTAGTACTTACCACAATCTCCACTCCACCCCAACATGTTGGGCCAACCATGATATTGGAAGTACTCTTGGTACCCAAATTTTCATTAATTTCAGGACTGAAATCATGTGCAGAACTACTGTACTGTTTATACACCCTTCTAAGCTCTTCCTTCTTGGCATTCAGCTCCTGTATCTTCTCCTTCAGCTGCTTTATATAATTCACTGCTTCATTTATGTGCTCGGAGATTGAACGTTTTCCCTGTATACCGCCATCAAAAAATAAAACCCGGCCTAGCTAGATTAATCATTGTGATTGATTTACTATCTAAAACCTAGATATGTTTGAACTCAACCACCCCAAAAAGAAATGGATCCCAATCTGTGCAAACTAATTACTGAATTAACTAAACAATTACCTTAATTAATTCAAGAGGGAGGAGGGATCGAAGTGATGCAGTGCGAATCGCCATAACTTGTCTTCTTTGGCGCTCATTGTCCCTACGCATGATCTTCCTTTCGTCAGAATCAGTAGCCATATTATTAATATTTGCTTTACTAATATTAATATTGGATAGACCACGTCCCTGCAGATCAGATGGCAAAACCTCATGACTACCCCGCATCATGATCAGATCCTGTTGCATAAAATCTTTTTGGTGCGGAGTCGAATACATTTGTAATTCAAAATCTTTGCTTTGATGATCATGAGGGAAAGGAAACATTGAACAAAGACTGTATATGTATTAGGGTAAGAGCAACTATAAGGAGCTAAAGGACAGAGATACGTTTGTTGAGATAGTGTGCTTAAGATTCCCGGTTATATTTTTTTAAAAAAATATATATATATCCTGGTTATTTGTTAAAGAGGACATGCTCTGGAAGGCATATATTAATATAAAAGCAAGGTCTTGTGAGTAGTAGTCAGTACGCATTCTTTCACTTTTGTACTAAACCAATTACTGCCTGTTACTTTCACATTTGGTGGAGCATAATCTGTCGGAAAGTCGGCAGTTTTTTTTCTTTTTCGTTTTTCTCTCTCTTTTTTGTTTTTTTGTTTTGTTTCTGGTAAGTCAGCAGTTGGACCCGACCCGGGTTTACACTATGGGACTGATCGATCAACCTCATTAAGTGAATACGTATGGAGAGCTACTCCTAGCCTAAAACAATCTCGTTCCTGCGTGTCCGATTATATTGTATATACAAAGCAGATCGATATTGATGCGAATATCCCCTTAAGTTGAATTAAGTAGTTTGTTAGGAATATAAAATAACAAATTACATATAAGTTATTGACAAAAGATGACTTAACAAATACATCCTCTAAAGATTGAATAGAAAATTACACACAAGTGTTATTTTGAAACTTTAATTAGCCATAAAGCCACCTGATTTTTCTTGTTCACATAAGTCCACTTACATCTTCAAATAATTTAATTTTTGACAATTTTGCCCTTTCACCCAAAAAATATTCCTATATTCTGATCTGATTCAAGCTCTCTCTCTCTCTTCGATATATTCTTATCTATTCAAGCTCTCTCTCTCTCTCTCTCTCTCTCTCTCTCTCTCTCTCTCTCTCTCTCTCTCTCCGACTTGCGACTGTATCTCCGGCGACATCACCAACAGGCCAAGCTCCGGATCTCGAGGTTGTCAACGGTTATGTCCAAGATCGTCGGGATCCGCTTCTCCAACGAAGGTAACTCACCGTCGTTTGGCGCATCTTCACTGAATCTCAGTTTCTCACCGGCGAAGCCATGTTGAAAAGGTAACTCGCACTCTTTCATCATCTCTTCCTCAAAATTCCATTACACAATCTCCGATCACTTTCACCGACGCTTCTTTTTTCTTTCTTCTCAGTTCAATTGTCCAATTCTTGTTAAGTCATGCAGATCGGAGGATCTAAAGTCAGGCATGTAAATTCTCTTTTGCAGATTTGTCTATGCATTCGTCGATACTAGTTCACATTCAAAATTCGCAGCAATTTTAGTTAGACTATAAATTTTGATTGTTGAATTTTCACGCAGGGGCTGTTTGGATGATGGTAATGAGTCTTGGATGGTGAGATCAGAGGTAGGGAAGAGCGAGAGTACTAATTCCAGAGATCAAAGATTTGTTTTGGGCCATTCCAAATACTACTATAGTACCTTCCTCTTCTTCCTCTTGTTTCATGTTATTTGGAATTCATCAGCAAAGACACTTCTCTATTTAGATATCACTGGATTATTATAGTTGTTAGTTTGTTCTTAGGGTTTGAGATGATTGCTCATGTTTGTATAGCGCTTACTTGATACGGTTTATTGGTTTCTTTTATTGATTTTATCCGTCCTCAAGTTTACATGACTCTTTGTTCTTTGACCTGCAATGAATTTAATCTGATTGCTATTGCGGGCATGAGTTTGCAGATGGCTTGGGGTTGAGATAGCTATAACACTAGAATTACTGTATTTTTTAGGTTCCTCATGTATGATGCTTTACTAGCCAAGTGTTGATTTAATGCAAACAAGGTGAGTTCTAGTAAAAAAATAAAAAATAAAAACTTTTTGCATTTTCGTGTATTTTCAGTACCAGCTTGGTTTAGATGGATTGTAGTTGTTATTGGTGTGCTTTAGGAGCATTTTGGTTGCTGTGTCGGTGGTGTTGCCAATTTTTGTTCTAGGCTTACATTGGTTTAAGCTAACAACTCATTCCTTCTAAATAGATATGGCTGGTCAATTGGTTTGAAGATAGGGGCCTTGTCATAAATAATTTTATTTTGAAATAAAGCCATGCTGGTATGTGATATATATAGTGCCAATTGTATCGCTGACTTTTCAACACAGTGAGAGTAGCTTTCTATCCCTATGTTAGTACCTTTCAATCTAATGTTAGTAGCTCTTTTGTTTTCACTTTGATTGATTTCAAGACAACAACTCTCTATAACTGTTATAGTGGTTTTTCAACACAATGATAATAGCAATCTATCCATATGTTAGTAACTTTTCAATTTGATGTCAGTAGCTTTTTTGTTTCCATTTTTATTGATTTCAAGTCATTAGCTCTCTATAATTGTTATAGTGGCTTTTTAACACTATGATAATAGCTTTCTATATCTATGTTAGTATCTTTTCAATCTGATGTTAGTAACTTTTTGTTTTTATTTTGATTGATTTCAAGTAGTCTTTTGTTAATAGCTTATCAAATTTAGAAAAGCATGATTTTGAATGAAATTTAATTTTCTTTTTGTTATGATTTCGTATCTCTAGCATTTCTTGTTTGAGATTTTTGTTACACTATAAACACGGATAATCAGCTGGTTTTCTGCAATCAGTATGTATGTCAGTAGCTTTTTATTACTGGTTTAGTAACTTTGTGCATGTGTCATAGTAGCTTTCTGTGTCTATGTCAGTTTATTTTTAAATTGCTTGTTTTTAGTCTACATTTCAAATACTAATATTTTGTTGTATCTTCTTGCAGAATTCTTTCCCTTTGCATTTGCAATAGTAGATTTCGAAAATCATGTGAATTTGAGTACTGAAGCCTCCATTGACAAAGAGATTATCCGGCCAACCAAGAAATGTTGAAATGAAGTTTGATGTTGAAGGTGGCAAAATAATGTCTATGGTTAGCGTAGTGTGGTAGAGCTTGACAGTAGTTTTATAACTATTGTAATAGATTTTCACAACTGTGGTAGTGGTTTTTAACAACTATGGTAGTAGCCATTTTACATAATTATATCATTGTTGAACCTGCATACTTTTTGTAGCATTGAATATGTTTTCATTTCTCAATTGCAGTAGCTTTTTTATTTTGGTTGTATCCTTTATATTTCCATATCTTTGTTAATCTTTGAGAATAGCTTTTTCAGTCTGTAGCTTTCGTTTTGCTTAGTTATTGCTTTTGGCGTTGTTGGGAGTAACTTTTGATGATGGTGAGAGCAGCTTTCTGATGTTGGTGACGTAGCTTTCTTGTGTTGGCAACAGTAGTGTTTGTTAGTGGTGAGAGTAGTTTTTGGTGTTGGTGATAGTAACTTTTGCTGGTAGAGATAGTAGCTTTTGGTTTCGTAGAGCGTAGCTTGTGTTAGTGACATTAGTTTTTATTGCTTGTAACAGTAGCTTTTATGACCTCGTCATAAATCTCACACCAGCGTAGTTTTTGTTGCTGGTCATAGTAGCTTTTGTGACCTCGCCGGAAATCTCACCAGCGTAACTTTTGTTGCTAGTGATAGTAGCTTTTATTGCTAGTGATAGTAGCTTTTGTGACCTCGCCGGAGATTGCCAGAAATCTCACCATAGTAGCTTTTGTTGTTAGCGACAGTAGCTTTTGGTGTTTGTGACAGTAGCTTTTGTAGTCGCCGGAAGTTGGCCGGAGACCCATCGGAAGTTGGTCGGAGACTCGCCGGAAGTTGGACCGAGGTCGGCCGGAGACCGGCCGGAGTCGGCGGGAGGTCGGGCGGAGTTGACCGGAGACATCGCCGGAGGGAAGAGAGAGAATGGTTGTTGGCTTTTTACTCTAGTGGCATTTATGTAAATATATTGGTTTTTATATCCAAAATATAACACCATTTTAAATCTAGTGGCCTTATGAGGGAAAAAATTAGTTGGTGGCCTTATGGCTAAAAAAACATTCAAAGATGCACTTATATGTAATTAACCCAAGATTGAATTAAACATGTAAGGACTAAAACTTACAAATAAGGACAATGTGCTCTCTACTTGCCACATGTCATAAGTTAATTTACTTGTTTACCCTTAACTACTTCTTTTAACTTCTAATTCATTTATAAGGATCAAATTTTACAAATAAGGACAATCTGCTCTCCACTTGCCACATGTTATGAGTTAATTTACTTTTTTACCCTTAATTACTTCTTTTGACTTCTAATCCCCTTATGTTATTTTTTTTTTTCTGAGAATAATTCTTTATGTTATTTTTTTTTTTAGAATAATCCTTTTATGTTACTTTTTTTTTTCTTCTAAGAATAATCCGTTTATGTTACTTTTTTTTTCCTTGAGAATAATCTCTTTTTGTTACTTCACAAAACCTCACTCTCTTACTACTCTCATCTCATCATCTAATCCTGCTACTGCACTCATACTCGTCCAGTTCTGCTACTCGCTTTCTGCTACTGCACTCGTCATTGCCTAATCCTGCTACTGCACTCATACTCGACCAGTTCTGCTACTACACTTGTACTCGTGTTCTGCTACTGCACTCGTCATCTTCTAATCCTGCTACTGCACTTGCTACACTCATACTCGTTCAGTTCTGCTACTACACTTGTACTCATGTTCTGCTACTGCACTCGTTATCACCTAATCCTGCTACTGCACTCATACTCATCCAGTTCTGCTACTATACTTGTACTCGTGTTCTGCTACTGCACTCGTCATCTTTTAATCCTGCTACTGCACTCTTCATCATCTAATCCTGCTACTGCACTCATACTCGTCTAGTTCTGCTATTGCAATCGTACTGATCTTGATTTAAGAGTTTGATAATAAAGGACGCGACAAGATGAGTTTGTGGGAATTTTCGGGGAATTTTTCGGATACCCGAACTAATTTTTATGAATTTGAGCAGTTTTAGTATTAAAGAAATTATTGCAGAAAATAAAAAAAAATTGGCCCGATCTGGTCCGTGTGTTATCTCCATCACTTGATATCAACCGTTTAGATCAAGAATATAGTGGCTGGAATAGGACCGAGCACACCAGATTGTACCATAAGCTTCAAGCTTCTTCGACCCCGATCGACGACCCGCGACCCGAATCAAGATCCGACCGGAATTCTTCTCTCCGACCACCTCCGGCCTGGAAACCTATCGCGTTCGGTTCTTCACACCATCGTCGTCAGGCCTGTGGTTGTTCTGATGGTGCACCGTGGACGGAGTACGAACGCCGGAAAGCGTATAGCAGCTCCGGCGGGTTTTGCATTTTCCAGAGCTTCTAGTTCGCCGAAATCTGATGTGAGATCGACCACCGCATCGGAGCTGAGGCAGTGTCCGGAGTTAGACGAGGCGACGTTGAACAAGAATTGGAGATCTCTTCCTCGAAGCCTTTCATGAATGAGTCTGTTGCCGGAACGGGATCAGAATCGTCGAGGAAGTTCAGTGGGTCTTCTCTAAGTCGCTCAACTTCGACCGAGTCTCCTAGTCGAACTGGTAGCTCCCAACTTGCTTCGTGATAATCATTTCTTCCATTAGAAATAGAAGAAAATCTGATGAGAGATGAGAGATGAGAGGTCTGATAATGGCAGTACAGTAATTTTAATGAAAAATTGTATTAATTCGTAATTACACATGAAATTTCAGAGGTTAAGTCTATTCCATTCTCTTTGGGCTTGGGCTTTATGTCCTTAATTGTATAAATCTAATACAAGATGGGGTTTATGTTTTTGTAAATTTGGTCTGTTACTTGTATGTAATTTTCTAAATATAAAAAGGTATTTTATTATGCATGTGTCAGCTTATATGGTTCATGCGTGTCATATTATTATGTTGTATATACAAAGCAGATCAATATTGATGTGATGATCTCCTTAAGTTGAACCGACTGGTTTGTTAGGAATATGAAAGGATATTATTGTAACTTTCTATGACTCTAAATAGGTTGTTCACTACATATAGAGAACACAATGTATCAATTTTTACGTTTGCTCTCGCTCTTTCCCTTTCTCTCATCTTCTTGCTCCTTCATCTCTAATTCATATATATCATAGCTTGCTTGGTATCAGAGCCAGATTATCCCACATGTTTATGCCTAGTAGTCACAAGGGTTCCACGTCACCTAATATTAATTGTCCACGTGTATGAATTGAAATATCGCCACACGTGCGGGGACATGTTGAGAGTATAAATCTCATATGGAAAAGTTGGAATCTTCCTTGTGGGTTTATAAGGTTTGATCACTCTATCTATTGTCAATTAGTTTTATATGTGAACCTCATATTACTTTATCTTATTCCTTATGAAAGGCAATGGTCAGCCTGCACTCCTCTATCTTGTTCTATGCACACTATTTGTTATGACAGATATATGGCGAGCTGTGTTATATCTGCCAATTCTAGTAGATTATGTGTACACCTTAGAGATCTATGGTTGATCCTGCATAGTTTATGCATACAGTATCCATAAATTTCCCTACTCTATTTTCTTTCACATAAAATGTGCGACAGAATTAAGTTGAAGTTGATTTCTATCACATACCATGTGCGACATAATTGATAACATTCATGCACTACACCAAAACTGGTCTTTTACGGCGCACAAAAACACACTGTAAAAGCTCGCGCCGTAAAAGACTACATGTCTTTTACGGCGAGCAAAAAAGAGTCATAAAAGAACAATTAACATGCCGTAAAAGTGGTTCCACAAATGTGACTGAGGTCATTTACGGCCCACATTGCACGCCGTAAAAAACCTCATATTTAAGGCATACCCCTGCACGCAGTAAAAGAGTGACTGAATTCCTATTTAAGGCACACTCTGCGCGCAGTAAATGATGTCTTTTCAAACAAACAAAAAAATTATATTGCTCAAATGTCATATTCATATTACCCTTATATCAACTAGATATGAAGCCCGCGCGATGCTGCGTGTATGTTATATACCTGAACTGGTGAGAAGGCTAAACTCAGTATGTGATTTAACCAAAAGCTAAAATATTTAGCTTGAGAACATGATTCTGTAAACAACTTATACTGGCTTGGGTAATAGATAGCACAATTTTGTAGAAGTTACAAACTTTATAAACGGAATCATAGGGGTTTCCTGAAACTGATTTGGTTCAGTCTTTGAGGTACTACTGTTCTCAGCCTGAAGTCTAACCGATCGATATCATTCACATTTGATCCAGATTATGGTTCAGTCCCTGCAAGGAAAAATAGTCGATCATCAAATTGCACATTGCACATATGGCAAATTTTCCTCAATCCCAAGCATTTGAGCCTACAATGTGGAATTATAGCAAGAGTTGGAGCACTGAATTCTTCAATTTCTGCAACTTGATATTAAACAACAGAACTACTTTCAATTGATTTAATACCACTAGAGAGTTATAAAAGGTATGAGACCAAGCAGGACATTACCATAAATGGAATTCATGTAAAGAAAAGTCACAGAAATACATGCAGATTCTAGTTAGCATAAAGCCATAGAGAACCAATTAGTACAGTATATAAAAAGACATCTTAATTGGTTAATTAAGCTCACAAACACGTGCAGCATGGAGTATGGGTTAATCACCCATTGACCAATTATCCCTTGATACGTGGCATTCATCCTTCTTGCTTGCCAAACCAAGCAGTGCACGTGCCTTCCATCAAATTAACCTTCAAGCCTTTTCTCTTCTTGCCCTCACAAGTACGTGCAGCCACATATATATAGAACTAGGGGTGGGCGAAAAAGCCCGTAAAACCGGCCCGGACTGCCCTGTTCGGTCGGATTCGGTCCGGGTTTGCAAAAAAAATTGTTAATATTTTCCGGTCCGGTCCGAACAGGCTCAAACCCGGTCCGGTCCTGGTCCAAGGTTTTGAATTATGATAAAGCCCGTTGGGCCCGACTATTAATTAATACATATAAAATATATTTTTTATTAGTCTTCCTATCTATTTTTCTTTTCCTCCTTCTCTCTCCACGTTCTTCTCCTTGAGATTCTCTACTTTAATTCTCCCTGGTCCCACCCCTCCTCTTTCTAGACTCTCTCTTCTTTTCTTTCTTCTTTCTTTTCAGTTTTCCCGTCCAGTCCCTCCTTCTTTTTCTTCTCTCCTTATCTTCTTCTTCTTCTTCTTCTTTTCCCCAAACGCCTCCATTGTCTTTTTTCTTTTCTTTTCCCTTCTCTCCCTAGTCCTCCTTCGGTCCTTCCCCATTAGATCAATTGTAGAGAAATTCCTATTTCTTCTTCTGTAGTTACTCAACCCAAAATCTCTCTCTCTCTCTATAGTTTTTCTTTGTTACTCAACCTCAAAACATCTCTATCTCTCTCTTTCTCAATGGTGGTGGTTAGGTTGGCTTTGGAAGTTTAGAGGGTAGAGGAATGGGTTTGGAGCAAGATCTGTTTTTATTTATTTATTTATTTTTAAAGCCTTTTGGGCCTGAAAAAACCCAAGGACCGGCCTGATTTTTTTCGGTCCGGGCCCTTCCGGTCCTAGAAACTTAAAAAAAAAATTTGAGCCCGACCCGAAAATTTCCGGCTTAGTCCCGGGCCTTGCAAATTAGGTGCCGGGCTAGGACCGTGCCCAGGCCTATATAGAACCCAAAACCACAATTCGAGGGAACAACCAGCAACGCCGCTGTTTGGACTTGAACTTCCCCACTCTCGTGTATGACCATGTTGAGAAGAAATGGGACTGAGTTGGCACCCATTCAGGATAAATAGTTCAGGAAGTTATACAAGCAAGGGAAAAGTGTCGGTTGGTCACCCAGCTTGATTTGAGGTTTTAGGAACGGATGACCGAGGGAAATGTGAAGTCATACAACCGAGGGAAAAGTGTCGATCGGTCACCCAGCTTGATTAAAGGTTTTAGGAACGGACGACCCAAAAATCAGTGAGTTGGACCATGTAGCCATATGTTTGGTTTAGTCCGAGTTCAAAAGGGTGGTTACTCATGTGGGCCGAAATGAGAATTAAAAGTGTTCGGCCAAGTTTAGTCAACAGTGTCGACTGAGGAATTCTCGCAAGGAAGGAGTTTCGAGTCAATCTATGATATTAATTGTGAAGATCTCGGATATCAGCAAAGTCAGAGTTTTACGAGACGAATCAATCCTAGAAGGAAGGAGAATCCTACTTCAATTCCACGTCTTGGAGGACAAGTTAGCTAGGGTTTTTGACTTGTATATATAGCACCTTGTAACTTATTGTAAAAGGTCCGGCACCACACAAACAAATCAATATACAACTTTTACTCAAACTTTTCTCTTACTCTTTCATAGGTACTTTGCCTTCTATTCAACTTTCGTAACTTGTTTTCATTTTTAGTTTCTTACTTTTATTTCAGTCGTTACATTCAAGCATTTTACTTTCTTGTTCTTTATTTTATATGCACTTTACTTTTCGCACTTAGGAGTAGTTCGTAACATAGAGTTATCATCCATTGATCTCTTTCGGCCAGTCCGGATTGGATTGATGCGATTCGCCGTTCACACACATATCATCTCACAACGTTTTGACAACCGAATCCACTTTACCTTCGTCCTTATTGTGATTTGCGAGTATCTCCACCCAATAGATCTCTCGCTTGTCACCCGAACCTTTGAGTTTACCCAAGAAGTGAGTGTGATAGAAGATCCCGGTCAGGATTGACGCCTAACCGAAGTCCTTGCAACAGAGGCCTTAGAACCTAAAGGCCGAGAGGGTTCCTTCCTCGGCCTATAATCATTTGAAAGAAGTCAGATCACGCACGATTCAAATCAGAAACCTCGAGTTGGTACGCCCGCGCAATTTCAGAAGGACGATTCAACCACAAGTCCCTCGGCTCTCATTTCGGCCGAGACGATTTTGAGGCAAACATCTTTTGGCACGCCCAGTGGGACAAAAACACTAAGGCGTCATTTTTGGATGCACCCCAATCCAAACTCAAAATACCGGGGAAATACTTGTCTTAAGTGTAACGAAGTCGGCCATACCTCGGCCGAGTGTCCGAAGCGAAAGTATACAAGAACAACCTCAGCCATGAGTAGTGGACCAGGGACGTCAGGTAGTGTGACACCATCACGTATGTCAACCCCGGTTACGTCTGCGGTCACGACTGGTCATGGAACTACGGCCGCAACTCAGGCCGTCCTAGGGGCTACCAACACCTCAACCATAGGAATGTCAAGTATGGTCATGATCGTACCAAGCATTCAGACCGAATCTACGTCTGTGACACCATTTGGATTGACTTCCGGACAAATGGCTCTTTCACATCAAAACTCATCACAGTTTGGACAAAACCAATGGGGGATTTATCCAAATTTCAACCCTTCGGCCGAGGAGATAACTCGAATGATGGCCGACGAGTCCAGGAGGACTGTCCATGAGTTAAGGCTCTCAGTGGATGGTTTGGGTCGAGATTTGGCAGCAAGCATCAACAATAACACTAGTACCCAGATGGCAAATCTCAATAACACCCTGCTCCTCATCTACCAACAATTGATGGCTAACGGGAATAATGGAGCACACGAAAACATGGGACACCAGCATAACATGCAGGCTCAAATCCAACCCAACCAAGTCAACATGGCTGCTACGAACCAAATGAATATGCAACAGCAGCCAAGGATGCCAAATATGCAACAACAGCCAAGAATGATGTATCCGCCTTATGGCATGCCACCCGAAATGGGATTCGGCTAAGGATTTATTCCTCAGCCGAACCAAGTAAACAACAATGTGGCTCAAAATCATCAACAGAACAATCATCAAGGAGGAGGTCAAGACCGACCGGTTCGACTAAATGAGTTCCAAAATTTAGTTGAAGATCTTATGGGAGTCTTACCAAGACGGGTGGAGAGACCAAGTTATGCTAAACCGTATCCTGCATATATTGATACCATCCCATACCCAGCAGGATATCGCATTCCCGCATTCACATTGTTCTCTGGAGATGCATATCAATCCACTGTAGAACACATTGGCCGATTCACGGCCC
This sequence comes from Rosa chinensis, assembly GCF_002994745.2. Taxonomy (NCBI): domain Eukaryota; kingdom Viridiplantae; phylum Streptophyta; class Magnoliopsida; order Rosales; family Rosaceae; genus Rosa; species Rosa chinensis. The sequence continues at coordinate 58,399,350 of NC_037088.1, read as the reverse complement.
AGTGCGGAGAGGCTAGCTCTGATGACAACAAGCTAAGGCTATTCGTCCACTCCCTCACGGGACCAGCCTTCACTTGGTTCATCAATCTCCCACCCAACTCAGTCAATAATTGGAGGGAAATGGAACGAGTTCTCCATGACCAATATTATCAAGCGCAACAAGAGATTAGGTTGGCTGACTTAGCTAAGACGTCGCAGATGAGTCATGAGACTGCGCAAGAATACTTAAGCCACTTCAAATTAGCTAGAGCACGATGCCGAGTAAGACTGCCTGAATCGGAGTTCGTAGATATGGCGGTAGCTGGTTTGAGCTTCAAATTCAGAGAACATTTTGAAGGTGTTACCTTCAATGATCTATTCGAGCTCGAAACAAGAATCGATCGGTATGATGCCATCTTAAGGGAGGAAGCTCAAAAGCGGGCAGCATCAAAGGGTACGTATTACAAGAATCAGGCCGTTAACCCTGTCGACCGGTTTGGAGTGGACTTAAACGAAGACTCGGTTGAAGTGGATTCGGCCGAAATGGTGATTAAGCAGCCCCGTGTGTGCAAAGCTTTAGAACGGGTTGACCCGAAGCAAACCAAACCACCACTTACCCAAAGCACAAACACGACAAAAACTAATGCACGCACTTACACTTTCAATATAGCTAAGGCCGATTTGATCTTTGATCAACTCTTAGCCGAGAAAATTATTCAACTTTCTTTCGGCCATATACTCCCCAAGGCTGAAGAAATCAAGGGGAAGACTTTTTGCAAGTATCATAATTCATGGAAGCATGCAACTAACAACTATGTTATTTTTCGTGATATGATACAGGATCTCATTGACGCAGGAACTCTCAAGTTCCCTGAAAGTAAGCCAGCAATGAAGGTTGACACCAACCCATTTCCCGAAGCTCAAGTAAACATGGTATATGTCAGAGTCCCCAAGGATGGGGATGCTCCAAGCAAAAAGGCAGATGCTAGCAAGACTACTGGTAGGCTCCAATCATCAGCCCAGCCAACGGCCGAAGGACTCACTATTGGGAGTATCAAGCTTGAGCCACCAAAAGTAGCTGTTCTATGCACTCGGTGCCAGGAAGAAGTCATGCTTGAAGGGGTTTTAAAACTCCAAAGGCCAGAGCAGGTTGGTAACAGGGGTTTTAAAATTTCTAATTCGGCTCAGAAAGCCGAGAGTGCACCAATAGGAACCAAAATAGGGAATACGCCCGAGAAGGTACATTCCAGAGTAGAATCTCGGGGCAAAAGAATTATCTCGACCGAAGTAGGTAAGGTCGAGGCTGACAAACAGAGATTCAGGCCTCAGGTTACCACAAAGCGACCATTGACCCCAGATGCATCGGACAAGTATGGTCCGCACAGTCCAAGGGGAAGTTCGAAGGGTGTGTTTCATCGTCTTGATAAACCGGACGGAAGATTCTCAGAAAGGGAACCAGTTAGGCTGCGCCTAAACTTTGATCGGCCATTTTATGATGAAGAATATTACAGCCGAAACGAGAGAGACAAAAAGAGATATCATAGGGATGGGGGTTGTAGCCGTGATAGCTATGACCGTGATGGAAACCCTCAGCCACTAAGGACTTTCAAGCCTCCTTTGGTTTCTGACAACCGTTGGCACGGCCGTGTTTCAAGGGACCAGCCGATTACCCCCATGATTAAAACACAATTGAGAAGACAGCAAAGGCAAGTAGCCGAGGCTAAGAAAGCCCGACTGAGCGAGACAACCAGAACTTCACCTCCGCGACCCGTTAAAAGGTCTGGATATGAAACGGCACCGAGAAGGTTTAAAACATACGTGAAAAAGAGCACTGATCCTCCTATGGATAAATCAACTCGGGATACTGAAGACATGCAAATTGACTAAAGCAGGAAGGGGGTATTGAAGGTTCACTTTAAAGAGGCCCCTCACCCAAAACCGTTGGTTGTAGTGGATAGGAATCGAGATCCACCCTTTACGGCGGAGGGACTCGTAACTATGCGAAATTATCATCTTTTGCATTCGGCCATTGATTGGTATGGTTTGACTAAGGAGGAAAGCAAGCTTTTAAATGAGGTGCGTAGGGATCGCAACAGATGCGAAGAACTTTGGGCACCTAATGTGAGAAGAGGCGTGAAAGCCAAATATCAAGCTTATTTGGAAGATCAGGAAATAAAGGCTGATTATAATTCTGTTCCCATTTCAAAAGGCGACCTACAGTATTTGAGGGAATACTTTAGTATCCACTAGGCCGAAGAATTATTCGGCCTAACGATTGAGGAACAGAGATTTGCGTTCATATTTGAGGAACGCATGGAGAAGATGGATAGAGAAAGAGGGGAAATTCTTCACGCCCTGAGTTCACCCAAGTCTTCATCAGGTACACCGGCATCAGGTGAGGAGGAAGAAGAAAATTTTGAGTCAAATGGCGATGAAGAGCCTTTCGTAAAAGTTTACAAGGACCTGAACCCGCCCTTTTCAGTTAAGGGACTTAAGAGAATGAAAGAGTATCATCGAAAGAATTCTGCTCTTGCATTGTACAGACCAATAAACAAGGAGATGGACACATTACATATGATCGCTGAATGCCCAAAGTCAGCAACCCTTTTGCTGGACTTGGATTAATTCTAGCCTTGGTTTAAAGGTTGCTTACCAAGCTGTCCAAGAAGGCATAGAGCTTAAAGTTGGTAATGAGAAAATTCCAATCTCCGATAGAGACCTGAAGTATTTGAAGAGGTTCCATAAGATCCAATCTGCGGTCGAGATATATGGGATGACTACTCAGGAAAGAGAGCTGATGAAACATTTCGACCACCATGTCCGCGAAGAAGAAAATCGTCAACAAGCTCAAGCAAACCAAGATTTGGCCAAATGGTTAGAAGACACTGACACAAATGATAAACAAGACCAGTATTTAGATGACTTAGATCTTGAAGTCGATGGCCAAGGCTATCAGGGCCTATTGGAGGACGATGATGGCCTATTGGATGAGGATATGGGGGATTATGATGACATAGGGGGTTATGATGAGCAAGTTGACTACGATGATGTTGATCAGGTTCCTGACGTTCTAACTTCCAATTCGCTAGTTGATACCACCAAGAACACTTTGACAGAGACAAGTGTGCAACCTTCGGCCAGGGAGGCCGAGGTAGCTACTGTCCCAACGTCTCAGGACATCGGTGACTTTGTGGTGAATATGATTAGCGTTCAGACAACTACTAAGGATGATTTCGACTTGGTGCAGAAAGAGAGAGATTTGGCTGGTGTATATTTTTCTCGGCCAAGTGAATCCATGATCCAAGTCAAAGATCCCATCCTCATTGATGCTTATATAGGTGGATACCGATTTTCGAGGGTTTTAGTGGATGGCGGATCAGCTGTCAATATCTTTCCTTGCTCCGTTATACATCAACTCCACCCTGCCAGGTATGGCTTTGTACCAACTGATATTTCTGTTTATGACTATACAGGGGAAGAGGCTGAAGTCAGAGGGGCGTTGCCATTGACAGTAACAGTAGGAAAGAAAAGCTCAACAACTTGTTTCTTCGTCATTCCCACTGATAATTCATGCTCTGCCATACTGGGTCGTGATTGGATCTAGGGGTCGTCAACGGGCCGGGCCGGGCCATTCATAGCGGGCTTGGGCGGGGCCGGGCCGGGCCTTGCTATATTTTTAAATAATTGCGGGCCGGGCTTTATTAAAAATCAAAGGATCCAAGCCCGTCCATATAAAGCGGGCCTTGCGGGCTTTTTCCGGCCGTGCCGGGCTTGGCCTTGTGGGCTTTTTTGGGCCGGGACTTGCGGGCTTTATTTATAAATAAATATTTAAAGACACAAGTATTTTATTTTTTAATCAAGCTTTGGAAATTCAATGGATAATGATCAAATACAACCAAAGATAACATATCTATATAACTATATTGTACCCAAAAAAATCTATATTTATATATAGATACTAATTTATTGATAAATAAATTTTTAAAGACACTCATTTTTTATAAATCTATATTTATACATCATACACTCCAAAGAGCTACATATAGCAATTCAAAGAAAATGAGAAACCGACCGTTGGATGAGTTTATTACAATAAATTATGAGTGTCGTAAAAAATTTAGCCAATTTCACCATATTTTCGAATCCGATCGGATTGGTCAACCGTAGTCACTTATATGTTTTATTGGTTGACCGATAGCGTGACAACCGCGAAACGTGCTTATTTTTTCACATCACGTTTGTATATATTCCATTGATGGATGTGCGTGGACATAAGATAAAAAAAAATTAATTTTAATTACAAACACATTAGTCTATACCAATTTTATTCCTAAAGTTATATGACTTATACATTGCATTTAAATTGTTTAGGTTCATTCTAAAGCAACCATGAAGTGGAAAATGAATTCGGAGAAACCAACCGCTCGATGAAGAGATTGTAATGTTGTATGGTGGTTTTAGAAAATCCAGCCAATTTGGTTCTCGTTTCGAATTCGATCAACTAGGTCAAACCTAGTTACTCTAATAAACTTATATTTATATATCATACACTCCAAAGAGCAACCCCTATCAATTCAAAGAAAATGAAAAAACTGACCGTTGGATGAGTTTATTACAATAAATTATGAGTGTGGTAAAAAATTTAGCCAATTTCACCATATTTTCGAATCCGATCGGATTAGTCAACCGTAGACACTTATATGTTTTATTGGTTGACCGATGCCGTGATAACCTCGAAACGTGCTTATTTTTTCACATCACGTTTGTATATATTCCATCAATGGATGTGCGTGGACATAAGATAAAAAAAATTAATTTAAATTACAAACACATTAGTCTATACCAATTTTCCTCCTAAAGTTGTATGACATATTCATTGTATTTAAATTGTTTAGGTTCATTCTAAAGCAATCATGAAGTGGAAAATGAATTCAGAGAAACCAACCGCTCGATTGAGAGATTGTAATGTTTTATGGTGGTTGTAGAAAATCCAGCCAATTTGGTTATCGTTTCGAATTCGATCAACTAGGTCAAACTTAGTTACTCTTATAAACCTATATTTATATATCATATACTCCAAAGAGCAACCCATATCAATTCAAAGAAAATGGAAAAACCGACCGTTGGATGAGTTTATTACAATAAATTATGAGTGTGGTACAAAATTTAGCCAATTTCACCATATTTTCGAATCCGATCGAATTGGTCAACCGATATGTAGAATATATATATATATGCACATATTCTATATAGAATAATAGAAGTATAAGAACTTCCACACACACACACACACACACACATATATATATATATATATATATATATATTATATATATATAAACACACACACACACACACACACATATATATATCTATATATATTATATATATATATATATATATAAACACACACACACACACACATATATATATATATAATTATATATATATAAACACACACACATATAATATCTATATATATATATATATTTATTATGCGGTAATGCATATATATCTTTTCTATATATATATAACACACACACACACACACACACACACACACATATATATATATATAAACACACACACAAATATATATCTATGTGTGAGTGTGTGTGTATATATATTTATAAACACACACACACACATATATATATATATAAAATATTTTACTGGCTTTTACTGGCCGGGCCTACGGGCCGGGCAGGGTTTTTGAGGGCTTTTCGCAGGCCGGCCCTCGGCCCACCCAGGCGGGCTTTTGAGGCTTTTTTGACGGGCCGGGCCGGGCTAAAAGCCCTCAGGGCCGGCGGGCCTCCATCGGCCCACTTGATCCGCGGGCTTTTTGATGAGGCCTAATTGGATCCACCAGAATACTTGTATCCCGTCTTCAGTACACCAACTTCTTGTTTTGTGGAATGGGAATGAAGTCGAGGTCGTACGGTCAGCTCAGACCGCAGATAAAGGAGAAACAGCCATCGATATGGTGTATGTGCTTCCATCCGAGTTTCAAGCTCAGCCGGGACAATTGAATGGAATGGAAGGGGATGTGCGAGAAGAAGTTGAATGCCAAACTCTGGCACAGGACCTAGCCAAAGCCTACTTTCCAAAGCCAACACCAGCTATGTCTAAGCATATCAAGCCATTGTATATCACGGCTCATTTCGAGGGATATCCGATCTCTAAAGTGTTGGTAGATGGTGGAGCAGCTGTGAATGTTATTCCTATTTCGATTGCTGAAAAATTGAAGAAGACCGACAAAGATATTGTATCATCTAAGATCGCCATCCGAGATTTTTCAGGTGGTAGGAAGCAAACCAAGGGAATTCTACCCTTAGAGGTCATAGTAGGCAACAAGAGCATGATGACCGGTTTCTTTGTCATAGATTCCAAACCTTGTTATAATGCTATCCTTGGGAGAGACTGGATACATCAGAGTATGTGCATCCCGTCGTCCATGCATCAGCTTCTGGTTTTTTGGAATGGGGACACCGTGGAAGTAGTGGAAGCTGACTCTCAACCATTGAAAGCTTCGGCCAATGCAATTGATGCCCAATACTACGAGGAGGAAATTGGGTGCTCAGAAATTCAGAGGGCAGATGGTACTGGCCGAATTACAAGGATAACCATGTGAAGAGCACTGGCCCTAGGCGCCGAGAAAGTCCACGAGGACTCGGAGCGACCAGCATTGGCAGACCTGTTTGATCCCATAATCCATGGATAGTGACCTAGAGAAGGAGACACCATTGGCCGCGGTTGAATCAACAATGAGGAAACTGCTGGCCCATTGGGCTGAAAACTCTTTTCAGAGTGATTCGGCCATGAATTTGCTAGAATTTATCACAGAAGGAGCACCAGAGGATGAACTGAAGCTAGAAGACATCGGCCCTGCACCGGCCGAGTTGGAAGACGACCTTACTGAAACTCAAGACCCACTAGAAGACTTGAATTTAGGGACCACCGAGGAGCCTCGGATAGTTAGGATCAGCAAGCTCCTACCACCCAAGTTGAAGGAAGACTTGAAGGCTCTGCTGACTGAGTTTCAAGATTGTTTTGCATGGAGTTACCATGAAATGCCTGGTTTAGATAGAAGTATAGTAGAACATAGGTTGCCTATACAATCCAATTGTAAGCCTTACAAGCAACCTCCTCGGCGATGTGTCGCCGAGGTTTTGCCTGAAATTAAAGAAGAAATGGAACTTTTATTAAAGGCCGGTTTTATTCGAACGGCCAGGTATGTTGAATGGTTATCTAATATTGTGCCAGTAAGAAAAAAGAATGGCAAAATGCGCATATGTGTTGATTTTAGAAATCTAAACTTGGCCACACCCAAGGATGAGTACCCAATGCCCGTGGCCAACTTGCTCGTGGATGGTGCGGCCAAACATGAAATTCTTTCTTTCATGGACGGGCACGCTGGCTACAACCAAATTTTTATAGCTGAGGAGGATGTTCACAAAACGGCGTTCAGATGCCCAGGCGCAATAGGAACATTTGAGTGGCTAGTTATGCCATTTGGACTCAAAAACGCCGGAGCAACCTATCAAAGGGCCATGAATATGATCTTTCACGACCTAATTGGTCACACAGTCGAAGTATACATTGATGACATTGTGGTAAAGTCGGCCAAGAAGCAAAGTCATTTGGTCGACCTTCAGCATACATTCGTGCGGATGCGAGCTCACAAACTAAAAATGAATCTTGACAAATGTCTTTTTGGAGTATCAACCGGTATGTTCCTTGGTTTTGTAGTTCATAAAAAGGGATTTGAAATCGACAAAAATAAAGCCAAGGCAATTATGGATGCACCTGCTCCTAGCACGAAGAATGAACTCCAATCATTCCTGGGAAAAGTAAATTTTCTAAGGCGCTTCATCTCTAACTCGGCCGGCAAAATTAAGCCATTTTCTTCACTTTTGAGAATCAAGGCCGAAGATGAGTTTGTTTGGAAAATAGAACACCAAGCGGCATTCGACCTACTTAAGCAATACTTATCAAACCCACCCATCTTGGTACTCCCAGTGCGTGGAAGGCCTTTGAAGTTATACATATCAGCATCGGATAACTCAATAGGAAGCCTACTAGCGCAAGATAACGACAATGGCAAGGAATGTGCTGTTCATTACTTGAGCCGGATCCTCACCGATGCGGAAACTCGGTACACGCCTATTGAGAGGCTTTGTCTTGCATTATTCTTTTCAGCCATTAGGCTTCGGCACTACATGTTACCCTCGGTCGTCTAAGTCATATCCAAGACCGATTTAGTAAAGTACATGCTGACTCGGCCCATCATATGAGGCCGAATTGGAAAATGGACCATAGCGTTGTCTGAGTTCACGTTTCAATATGTGTCTCAAAAGTCAGTCAAGGGTCAAGCATTGGCCGACTTTCTTGCTCATCACCCTTCGACCGAGTTTGAGGGAGCCGAGGAGGTTGATATTGGGATCATATATGTGGCTTCCATGACCAATAACCACTGGACCATGTATTTTGATGGGTCTAGTACTGAATTTTCCGCCGGAGCTGGTGTTGTCATTGAAACGCCTGAGGGACAAAAGTTCCAGTTCGCCTTCCAACTAGACTTTACATGCACAAACAATTAGGCAGAATATGAGGCTCTTATTGTTGGTTTGGAGATTCTCCAAGAGATGGGAGCACGGCGAGTTCTGGTGTTCGGGGATTCTCAACTGGTCATTAACCAAATGAATAAGGAATTCAAATGCACAAGCTGGGGACTTTTATCCTATCACGCTTTAGCTGACCAGCTCGCCAACACGTTCGATCGAATCTCTTTCGCCCACCTCCCAAGGGGACAGAACATGGAGGCCAATGAGATGGCCCAATTAGCCTCAGGGTTACGGATCCCCGAAGGAGACGACTCCCGAGTCATCAAGATTGCCAAACATACCCTCCCGGCTTTAGAAGAGAGAGGAGTCTCAGAGGATGTTTTTGTTATCGACATCGAGCCAGATGATTGGAGACTCCCCATTATCAAGTTCCACAAAAATCCTCAAGGTAATCATGACCGGAAGACTCGGTACTTGGCTGGACATTTCGTTATATACAAAGAAGTAGTGTACCGCAAAAGCTCCGATGATCTACTCCTTCTTTGTATAGGGGGGCAAGAGACTTTGGAAGTCATGAAAGATGTCCACGAGGGGATATGTGGTGCACATCAGGCCGGAATCAAAATGAGGTGGTTAATTCGAAGGCATGGCTTCTACTGGCCAACAATTCTAAAGGATTGCATTGAATTCGCAAAGAGCTGCAAGAAATGTCAAATTCATGCACCTGTGCAAAGAGTTCCGGCCGACGTCCTCCATCCAATTGTTAAGCCATGGCCGTTTCGAGGTTGGGCCATGGATATTATAGGGAGTATTAGACCACCATCCTCAAAACAACACGTATGGATTTTGGTTGCCACTGATTATTTCACTAAATGGGTAGAGGCAAAACCACACGTTACTATTTCTAGTCAGACAGTGATCAAATTTGTGGAGGAAAACATTATACACAGGTTTGGGATACCTGAAACCATAACGGCTGACAGAGGTTCGGTTTTCATAGCCGAAGCAATGCATGAACTCACAGATAGTCTAGGTATCAAGTTGACTCACTCGACACCTTACTATGCCCAAGCAAATGGTCAGGCCGAAGCCAGTAATAAAGGCATTATAAATATACTCAAGAAGATGGTTCAAGAGAATGATGCTAACGTACAAACGTCCAAACGTACAGCCACAGGAACAACGCCTTTTGCGCTAACGTATGGGCATGATGCTATGTTACCTGTTGAGGTGAAATTGAAATCACTTAGATTCGTTGCTCAAAATGAAATGGTAGCTGACGACTACACTCAGGCCATGATTCAGGAACTTGAAGAACTTGACCAAGAGCGAATAGACGCTTACAACAGAATTGAAGCACAAAAAAAGGCTGTGGCCCGTGCATACAACAAACGAGTTAAGTCTAAGTCGTTTGCTGAGGAAGATTTAGTTTGGAAAGCCGTTTTGCCTATCGGAACTAAAGATAAACGTTTCGGAAAATGGTCGCCAAGGTGGGAAGACTCGTTTATCATCAATCAAGTGTTAGGAAAAGGTGCATATCAATTGAGAGATCAAGATGGAGAGCTTCATGCAACGCCTATCAACGGGCAATTCCTCAAGAAATATTACCCCACTACCTGGGAGATGATGGAGCAAGAATTATAGTGTACCACCTAGGGAACATCGGCCGAGTATTAGACTTGTAAGCTCGGCCGCCTATGTTATGCTGTGTGTTTTTGCATAAACAACGTTTAAGTATCTCTTGACATCCCTTTATTTACGCCGTTGGAATTTACTTTTATTTTGTCGGTCAAAGTTAAACATGAAGTGTCGGCCGAATCAACCAAAATTGTACTATCCAGAATCAAGTAATTCATTTGGCCGAGTTAAATATGTCGGCCGAATCAACAAAGGTAATTTTAGCCAAGGTGAAGAGGAGGGTCAGCCAAGCTGAAGATGTTGGTTTAACCAAGCTCAAAAGAAGGTGCAGAACAAGTATTAGGACCTAGTTGGCCGAAATATATGAAGTCAAAAGAGGCTGAATCCATTGACAAGATAGCGGCCGAATGATCAACCGGTCATAGAACGTGAGTCCTACAAATAAGGTCGGTTAGACTTGACAAAATTAAGGCAACCGGCTGAGTTGTGGTCGTAGGACCATGTACAAAATATAAGCCGAGATGAATACCAAATCCCACTATAACTACATGTCAGAGGGTAAAAGGGACCGAAGAACTTCCTTAACCTTTTCCAAGTCTTCCATACCTTGGTCGACCTTTCGCTTCAAGATGCATTTCTTCTTATTGTACGACTTGACCGATGACAAAATCAAGCTATACCTAGTGAGATCTTGTTGAGGAACAATGGTTCGGATGGAGGCTGAAGTGATTTTGACTTGCTCTTCAGCTTCGACCAATTGCTTTTTCAAATCACGCACTTTTTGCCTTCCCTCGTCCAAAGAAGTCTTCAACTTATGAAGTTGGCCAAGATCGGTAGACTGTCGAATGTCTTTATACTCACTTATCAATTTCTCGCCGGTTTCAAACTCTTTTTGGGCTTCTAGGCAGGGAGAGAGACTAAAATTTGCACAGGACAAAAGGGCATGAACTTCATAAGCTTCTACTTGAGATAAATGGTTGGCTGAAATAAGTACTTCAACCGCCTCCTTGAAAGCAAGAAAACTAGCCTCGGTTACTGCTCTCGTATCACAACCCAAAAATTGTCTGACCGATTCAAGTGCCTTCTTGGTTTCGGTTGTTTCAAGCTTTTCCTCCACCGGGCTCGCGTTGTTGTCTAGCGTATCGAGAAATTGAAGTAACTCCAGACCAAGATCGCTTGTTGTTTGATCCTAAAAAAAAAAAAAAAAAGAATTACTTGAATTAAAAACTAGATTGATTTAATTCAACTAGGGTGAACAAATCCTGAAGTTGTTGAATCACTCACCACAGGCTCAGCCGACGATGGGGCGCAAATGATAGCTTGATCATTTCGAGGCATCCCTTCAGTAAGAGGGGAGGTAAGCATTCCGGACATAGAAGGATTTGATTCAGTTGGATTGAGAAGAACCAACTCCAAGGTTGAATTGCTTTGAGTTCCTCGTACCTGTACAAATAGTAAAGGTTCAAGTTGTTTCTAGAATATGGGAGCAATGCATACCAAGCCGGATAGAAATATCTTACCGGGACAAGTGTTTGGTGGCTGGGAAATGCCTCTCGGCCAAGTGCACCGATGTCTTCCGCATCCTTAGCAAGGTTAGCTGAGTTTGCGAGTGGTTGGTCGATATTAGGAAGCTGGTTCTCACCCAAGTCCTGCAAAAGAAGAGAATCAATAATCACAGACAAGCAAGAAATACAATCCAAGAAGGGAATATGAGAAACTTACATCCATGTCAATTTCAACCATGGAGCTTTCAGGAGGATGCGAAGAGTGATCAATGCGGCCATCTCTCTACCAAGATAAAGAGAGTCATTTAGGCCGGCACAATTCATATAACCAAGACGAGAGAAACACACAACTTTAAATCATGAACCTACCTTATGCTCAAAGTTTTCTGACTGTGCTTCATCAGGCGAACCTTCGCTGTTGGCCGAGCCCGTGTTGTTGTTTGAGGCATCACTAGTTTCAGCCGCATCCTCAGCTCCAGACATGATGTGATTTTCAGCTAGAGCATTTTGGCTATTATCCATATCACCCTTGAAAATTATGTCTTCACTAACCATAATGTTAGCCGGATTCGTGACCGAACTCTCCACCACGTCAGGTGACTTCTTTACCTTCTTGGTAGGCAGAGCTCTTTCCGACTTTGATCCTCGTTTCTTTGAGGTTTGCTCTGAAAGATAAAAACAAAAAAAAAACAAATTTAGCAATTAAAGAAATTAGCGATTGTCGGACAATGAGTTGGGGTTTACCTTCCTTGGACATTTCTTTGGATTTCGACTTGGCAACCGGTGCCTTTTTCTTGCCATTGCCTAGAACACAAAGCATAACGTTAGAAATGTATTTGAGAACAAAGGACGTTGTCTGGTTGAGATTACTCACCCTTGTTGGTGAACAAGCCCGGGAATCCATACAAGGCAATACGCTCGGTTGTCCGCAAGTCCTCTCCAAGTTTCTTCTTGATAAATGTTGACCACCAAGCTTGGAAAGTCAGAGTTGCTCTGTGATCAGGTTCTTGGGCACTCAGGCCGGATCTCTCAAAATTGCCAAACTGAGTCTGATAATAAAGAGTGACGGCCGAACAATGCGCAGTGTCTGTAAACCCATCTCTCCATGAAGAAAAATGATTCCGGGAAATTAGAAAGAAGGCTAGACAGCTTTGTATGATGCCAAGCTGACGCGCAACAAAGTTTGGAAGATAAACCTCAACCCCTGGCTGACCCAGTGTTCCCTTGAGACCATAGTTTATATCTCGAGAAATCAGAATGCTCCCCCAAGGTAGAAGTACTGATAAGTCCAAAGACCTCTCCCATGGTTTCGTTATGTTTAATGCAAGACAAGAATGATAATCTCGGCTATAACATATGGCAAACTCTTCCTTGGTTAGGCTCTTTTTCGAAAGGAAGAAAGCAAAGCATTCTGCTACCGAATGTGCATGGGGACCAAGAGAGATGATCTGGCGGCCGAGAATCACAGCGGAATCAAAGGGATGACTTGGTCGAAGCTGACGAAAGTAAGTTTGCACCCATACCTGGAACATCCAAACATTGGGCGTGCCAAAAGATGTTTGCCTCAAAATCGTCTCGGCCGAAATGAGAGCCGAGGGACTTGTGGTTGAATCGTCCTTCTGAAATTGCGCGGGCGTACCAACTTGCTGCCGAATGGCCAAGCGAGGTTTCTGATTTGAATGGTGCGTGATCTGACTTCTTTCAAATGATTGTAGGCCGAGGAAGGAACCCTCTCGGCCTTTAGGTTCTGAGGCCTCTGTTGCAAGGACTTCAGTTAGGTGTCAATCCTGACCGGGATCTTCTATCACACTCACTTCTTGGGTAAACTCAAAGGTTCGGGTGACAAGCGAGAGATCTATTGGGTGGAGATACTCGCAAATCACGATAAAGACGAAGGTAAAGTGGATTCGGTTGTCAAAACGTTGTGAGATGATATGTGTGTGAATGGCGAATCGCATCAATCCAATCCGGACTGGCCGAAAAAGATCAATGGATGACAACTCTACGTTACGAACTACTCCTAAGTGCGAAAAGTAAAGTGCATATAAAATAAAGAACAAGAAAGTAAAATGCTTGAATGTAACGACTGAAATAAAAGTAAGAAACTAAAAATGAAAACAAGTTACGAAAGTTGAATAGAAGGCAAAGTACCTATGAAAGAGTAAGAGAAAAGTTTGAGTAAAAGTTGTATATTGATTTGTTTGTGTGGTGCCGAACCTTTTACAATGAGTTACAAGGTGCTATATATACAAGTCAAAAACCCTAACTAACTTGTCCTCCAAGACGTGGAATTGAAGTAGGATTCTCCTTCCTTCTAGGATTGATTCGTCTCGTAAAACTCTGACTTTGCTGATATCCGAGATCTTCACAATTAATATCATAGATTGACTCGAAACTCCTTCCTTGCGAGAATTCCTCAGTCGACACTGTTGACTAAACTTGGCCGAACACTTTTAATTCTCATTTCGGCCCACATGAGTAACCACCCTTTTGAACTCGGACTAAACCAAACATATGGCCACATGGTCCAACTCACTGATTTTTGGGTCGTCCGTTCCTAAAACCTTGAATCAAGCTGGGTGACTGACCGACACTTTTCCCTCGGTTGTATGACTTCACATTTCCCTCGGTCATCCGTTCCTAAAACCTCAAATCAAGCTGGGCGCCTGGGTGACCAACCGACACTTTTCCCTTGGTTGTATAACTTCCCGAACTATTTATCCTGAATGGGTGCCAACTCAGTCCCATTTCTTCTCAACATGGTCGTACACGAGAGTGGCAAAGTTCAGGTCCAAACATTGCCCCCCGAGTTTCATAAGCATTGGCTCTCAAGCCAAATGGTGATGAGACTTGAATAAAAATGGAAGATCTCAAAACATACCTGGTCGTGATACTTCGAACTTGGTTGTACCACTTGAACCTTCAAAACTCGGCCTTGACATGCAAAACTTGAAAGACTTGGCCGATACATCCCAGGTTTGAAACTTGGTCAGGTTGCCTGGGATAACAAAAATTGCTCGGCCATGGCATACGGCTCGGTTCATGCTTACTACTCGACCATGACTCCCTACTCGGTCATGTGTACTACTTGGACATTTGATAGAGGCGTCGAGACTCAGCCATGCATGTTTATCAAACTGTCCAACACTTGTGAACTTGGCTTAGAAAATCAATATTTGAAACCTTTGACCGAGGCATTCAGTGGGAACAAGTGGGCCAGGATGTCTAAACTAATGACTTGGTCATGGTAAGCCGAACGTCTCAGTCAACCAAGGCAAAGAACTCGGCCAAAAACAATTATGAGCATATATATATATATATATATATATATATATAGCCATGTGCATGCTCACTTTGTGCATGAACATATATAAATATATATGTGTGGTTTGTTTATGTGGTCCCACTGGGCGTGCCAAAAGACATAACAACTTTGGGGAGGGCTACTGCCCTTTCCCTCCTCCCCTTCCATTTTTCTCATTTCTTTACTATTCTTTTGGGCATTTGGAGAACCATTCACACAAAACTTCAAGGAATCCATCAAAGTATACAATATTCAAGATTTAGGCATTTGTGAGAGTTGTAATTCAAGGATAGTCATGTTAGCTTTCTAGCTAATTGTGGCGACCCTTGTTTTCTCCTACACTTCTATACTCTTTTCTCTTTGAATTTTGTATCATTGATGTTCATAATTATGGGTTGTGGGTAATTTCCTTGTTGGGGGTTAGGGTTATATGCCCTAACCCAAATTTTGTGTAAAAGATGTGTAATTTAATGTAATGATGCAATTTTCATATGATGGATGCTTATATATATATTTTTGTTGGGTTAAAATGCATGTCTAAGAACCTAGTCAACTCTAGGGTGTGTATTTTGAGCTTGTTTAGGACAGAGTTAGAGGCTTGACTGCCTCTAATTCCTAAGCTAGAAACCTTCAATTTCGTATTCGAGGGATTATAAGCATGGTGATTTACACCCGTTGCGTGATTGCCCGGGCGGGTCGCTTAGTAGTCTAATTCCTCAATCTCTAGGCCTCTTGATGTGAATTAGTGACCTTGAACCAACTCTAATTCATGCCAAATGAGTTCTTACAACCCTTGAACCGGAGTGGAAATACCATGAAAGAGAATTTCGGTCCTTGAGCCTTGAACCACCTTAGATACGACTATCGCTAAAGTAGGAAATTTGCATCTACATTAGATTAGCTTCCGACACATAGAATTTGGGTGAAGAAACCTCCCTAGCACCCGACATTCCCATTTATTTGGTTACACTTTTATTAATTTCTTTGCATTTTTATTAATTGCTTTACATTTCATTACATTTTGTTAATCTAAAATTCTCTCTCAAAATATTGAAACTCCGACTTATTGTAAATAACCTCCACTAGGCTCTTAGTATTGATTAGGCTTGGTGCCTTAGAGTAGAATTTTTGTTTATTTTGTTCTTCTTTTGCATGCTAAGTGTCTTTAGTTCTGACTACTCAAAGATTGTGGGTTAGCCACTAATCCCCGTGGTACGATAATTTTGGGTTTAATATTTCCCTATCTTGACACGATTCTTACGCTTGCGAGAGTATATGCATCAAGTCAATTCTATAGAGAAAGAAACAACCTATTTATAGGCAACAATTGCAAATTACAATACTACCCTTTTCATATTTCTAACAATAATTAAGTTGAAGTTAATTTTGATTCTGAATCATTATTATGATTAGACACAATGAAGCTCATAGAGATTTTCATTGAATTAGAAAATTGAAGTTATAGTAATGATGAAGACAAGTACGACTCTAAGCCTCAGTTATCTCTCCATGAATTGAAGAAAAAGCAAGAAATTGTAATAAATTAATGGAAGCTCTCAGACTCGATACAAAGTCCAACTCCTTAGACCATAGATTATATAGGAGGTTAGATCAATTAGATTGTATACAATGCCTAACCTTCTAATCAACCTTTATATCAAACAGATTTTTCTAACTGAACCTATAAAATAGTGTGGCTAATCAGCTAGCTAAAATGTTGACTTTTCGTTTTACGACAATTAGTAATGGGGAAAAATTCACCAACGGGGTCTGAACACTTTGGTGACTTTCAGAATGATACCTGAACTCTGAATGTTATCAATGTGATACCTGAGCTTTATTTTTCTTATTATCGTCGTACCTCTAGCCAACTTCCATCACTTCTCTGTCAACTGTGAGCACATGATGCTCGTGTGAGACCAAAAATGAGGGCAAAATGTCTGATATGCCTTCAATTTGTTTTATACCACCATCTGTACCCAGTATTCCCTCCATAACACAAGATTTGGGCCAAATTTGTTGACTTCTTCCCTCCAAAGTAGGCCCGACTGATAATTTTTCCCTCCAAATTACATAAAATCCATTAATCATGCTAACAAATTTGACCAAGACCTGTTTCACATGAAATTGGTACAAAGAATGCAACTGACATAAAATAGTGCCAAATGAAAGGCAAATCTGCTATCTTAACAAACACTCTATCTTCATAAAAATCAGAAATTAAAAATGGCAAACCAAATAGAAATTAATTGCCTTTTCAAACCGGCAAATTGTTCAAGAAATTCAACAAAAGAGAGCAATTACAAAAGTCATGTTCATTACATCATAACCCTACATGTTCCATACAAAAAGTAGATTGGTTCTTCAGCATCCAACACTTGCCTCAAAATCCTACCCATTAAGATTCAGTTTGGCCTTTCTACTATGTCTTTTTTGTTGCAGGATTTTGGCTACTCTGAGTTGGAGATTCATGCATTGCTTGTGAACTAGAAGCCCCTCCATTTGCACCTTGGTTGCCATCCATGGTCTTCAGCTTCTTCCAACCTCTCCTAGACTTGATGATCTGATCCCTCAAAGTGCTATTACCATTTGAGGTTGGAACTTTCGGTACCTGCATATGAAAACAGAACCATATCCATCACAACCAGAAATCCATAACCTTAACCCTAACCAATAGATCATAAGCTTAAACAAATCATAAGTTCACACAAACATAGACAATCATATCCATCAATTGTCAATAGATCACAATCATACATCCATTTGAACTTCAACAATCATAAATCCACAATCACACATCCATTTCAACTCAACAATCATAAATCCATAACCAGAAAATTACTACAAGAAACACAAAAAACAACAACAAGATTCAGGAAAACACAAACCTGCTACCTTCTTTGCCTCTTCCTAGTTTGCTGGGCTCCATTGGAACTCCTTGCAATGAAAATTAAAACAAGTTAAATGCAAGATTATGACCAACAACAAACCATCAATTTTGAAAACTTTAAATGACTTACTGCTTGTTGATCTGCTGCTGCTTTTTTTTTGCCTTAGTGATTGGGCAGTCCAACTTGTTATGGCCTTTCTTGAAGCACACATGGCAGGTCATCTTGGTGTAGGTTCTAGGCATCTTTTTTGTGTTATCTGTTTGGTTAGGTGTTGGTGGAGGCAGCTTTTTCTCACCAGGTTCCTTGGTTCTCTTCATTTTTGGTCTTCCTGCTTGTTTCTTATATGGGGGAAGTGCAATTGGATACTCAACTTGTTCCCAATCATCCTCACCAGCACTAGGATGAATAATGGAATTATATGCCTCCATATAAGAGGAAGGCATCAACAGATCATCACAAAATACTACAGGTTCTGCTCCTTTGCTTCTAATAGCACAAATGGCATGAACATAAGGCATGCCACTCAACTGCTCCTTTGGAGGGAGTTCAATTTTTAATTGATATTAGGGTTGGATCCACGAAAATGTCCATTTTGCCCTCATTTTTGGTCTTACGTGAGCCACATGTGCTCACAGTTGATGGAGACGTGACGGAAGTTGGCCAAAGGTACGATTATAATACTAAAAATAAAGTCCAGGTATCACATTGATAACATTAAGAGTTATTCAGGTATCATTCTGAAAGTCACCGAAGTGTCCAGGCATCGTTAGTGAATTTTTCCCTTAGTAATGTGTTGCTATCCTTTTTCCATGATGCTTTCTTTATATCCTAAATTATTCCATGCTTGATCATGTTTTATGTTTATGGTTGTTCGTTTCATTGCATAATGTATTTTGGAACATCAGGGTTTTGGGTTTTTACTTGAATTTATAAACCACTAAAGTCTTACGTATCTGTATTTGGAAGCGTATACTTGTGCCTCATTCACATACCTCTCATATACCTGATCCCAGTATTTGGAAGCGTCTTTGGTCCATCCAAACTCTTCCAAAAATTAGGAATTTCATGTGGAAAGGCTTGTCAAATATACTTGCTACCAAAGCTGCCTTATTTGCTCGCAAGCTATCCGTTGATCCAATATGTTCTTTATGTCACTATTTTCCGGAAACTTTGGAACACATTCTTTTTGCGTGTCCATGGGCGACAAAAACTTGGCTGTATCATCCAATTGGTTATCGTTCCCAACTTCAGCAAATTACAACTCTTGATACTTGGTTCTGTCAGCTCTCTTTTCCAGTCTCTACAAGGAAATCTGATCAGAAAGAGGTTATGTGTCATTAGTTTCCTGCTCTGGCACATTTGGAAACATAGATTCATTGTGTTTTTAACCATACTACAAATTCTAGATTTGTTGCAACCACAACTTTAATTTGATGCCTCTGTAGAATTTATGTCCTCACAAAAGAAGACGAACACCCTGTCCACCAACTCTTCTGTGCGGTCTAGACCACCTCCGCAACCAAAATGGACTCCTCCTCTGCCTCAACAATTAAAGATAAATTGTGATACTTCTTGGATTCATCAGTCTGTTGGTGTGGCTGCTATTGCTAGAGATAGTACAGGACATGTGGTTGGTGGTGTCCACTCTCTGATCACTTCAGCTCTGAGTCCTCTCTATGCTGAAGCTCTAGCTCTTCTGGTAGCTGCTAATCTTGCTCACATCCTTCTTCATCAGCATATTCAAGTGGATTCTTTCCTATTTGAATCTGATTCCTTTCAACTAGTTTATCTCTTTAATAAATCATGTTCATCTTTAGATTAGGTTTTGACGCCCCTGATAGATTATATTCAAGATCGTACAATTGCTCTCCCTTCGTATAGCTGGACTTGGTCGAGCAAGTTGGCTAATCAAGCAGAAGATCACTTAGCTTGTTTGGCTCGCAGGAGGATGTGTCCGGATGATTGGTGGTATCATCCTCCTTCCTCCTTATCTCATTTTCTTATCTTTGATGTGGATTCTACTCCAGTTTAAATTTCAGTCTAGTGTAGGTGGTTGTTTGTTTCCCTTCTGTTGTTTACTGTAATCTGGTTTGGTTATTTAATGCATTTCCTTCTTGTCAAAAAATAAAATAAAATAAATAATAATTCTGAATGAATCTTATTTACCAAGGAAAGTCTGGCTTTAATAGAAGTACAATTCGTAAGTCTCATAGCCATGCAATTATACAGAAGCGATGACCTCTGGTTAAGCCAAAAACTTCACCACTAGCCTAGCTGCATGTGCAATTATCGAAAGCTAATAATTAGGACTAAAACATATTAGGGAAAAACTCACAAATAGTACCTGAGCTATCGGCCACTAATAACTTTCGTACCTCAAGTTAAAAAAATATTAGATTGGTACCTGGACTTTTAACCCCGACCCAAGATACGTACCTAGGAACAGTAAAACCATTAACGTGGTCAACTTTTCGAGGGTAGAGTCGTCATTTCACTGTTCGTCTTCTCCAAAGCCCTCTCCTATCTCTCTGCAATCTCAGAATTTTTCTTCTTCATACCTGTTCTTCTCCAAAGAAGATAACACTGTTCTTCTTCTTCGTAATATAACTTGCACTGAAATTGGCATCACTGTCCTCATCTACCTCATAGTCAACCTATGATCAACAGTAGTTTTGCATAATGTATGAGCAAAGATTCAAACTTGACCCACAAAACCACTAAAACAAAGACTGCTTCAATTCCAAGTTGCAAATGCGGTATTATGTACCTACAACACAAAATGAATCAACACTGTTGGACACACACACATTGACAACCCAACTATCTTTTCATATTCAATCAAATCCTCACAAATCCCACCTTCAATACTCACTGCACTCGAACTTGGTCTGCCTCCATTTATGTTAGCGGCAAAGCTCATATATTCGTCCACAACAAAATGGGTTTTCCTCATCAAGCTCAAATTCATTGACCCCAAATCCTTATCCGAGAAATTGGGCTGACCGGAGTTTAACATTGCGACCATAATCTCAGCTTGCCCTTCTGGGTCGAGAAAGTTAACAACCTGGCCCTCCAGCGAGAGGCTCATACGCAAGAACGGGGCCTTTACAACGCTGTAGCTGCCGTAATTGGCCGGAGAGACCTGGGACCCAGTGAGGAACGAAGGGCCTTACTTGAAGAAAATCAAAGGCAGAGACGTGGCCTGACCACCTTGGCCCTATAACCCATTCCGATTCTTCCACCGGCTCAGAGTCTTTTAGAGGATTCAGTAGGTGATTTTGCCATTATCCCATTTCTTGATCTGGGTCTTGGAGCCCCAGTGGCGGTCGCACATGGAGAACTAGAGCTTGGCATCGTTCTTGCAGAGTGAAATGAATCGTTTCAAGGAAGTCACATTGACGAGTGAGAGAGAGAGAAAGATAATTGGTTCAGCGGAAATCAAATATATACCCAGACATTCACCAAAAACCAACACAAACCAAAAACCCATTGCCATAATAGAATTTATTCTCATTTTTACTTATGTGTGAAGAAGAAGAAGAAGAAGAAAAATTCTGATATTGCAGAGAGATAGGAGAGGGCTTTAAGAGAAGATGAACAGTGAAATGACGACTCTACCCTTGAAAAGTTAACCCCGTTAACGGTTTTACTGTTCCTAGGTACGTATCTTGGGTCGGGGTTAAAAGTCTAGGTACCAATCTGATATTTTTTTTTAACTTGAGGTACAAAAGTTATTAGTGGCCGATAGCTCAGGTACTGTCTATGAGTTTTTCCCAACATATTAAAGTGATTTATATAGCTTGGACCACCACATGCATATTTTATTAAGAAGTCTTAACATGTGTTCCTAAAAGGTCATACGTACATATTATAATAAGCCATAATTAGTCTGAGGAAGCCAAGAAGGCAGAAATAGGGGAGCCAAAAAAGATATGCCTCTATAATATTACTCATTTAATATGAAAGTTTTTAAGGGACTGTGAGAGAAAAGTGAATCTGCTGGCTGAAAATAAATGCATAGTTTTAAGTTATTATAATTTCTGCTTTTATATTTAATACATGTGGTTAAGATGTATTTGTCCCTCACAGTCCCTTAAAATTGTCCCTTAGGTGCAGTGGCGGAACTAGAAAATTATTTCTGGAGGGGCCAAAAAAATAATAAATAATTATTTATAAAAAAATACATAAAATATATTTATTCTTTTCATTAGGAGCATAGATATTAAAGCATGTGTTAATGTTTTCCATTTAAATTTGATTCCTTAACATGCATGTTTCCTTCTCGAAAGCACTAACTAATAGGTTGAAATCCCATACATCAAGGAATTTATTAGTATTTTCCTTTAACAAAACATATAAAATAGAGTAATTTAGAATGTGGAGGGCCACAACATAATTATTTTTCAATTTTTCAATAAACTCCAACCAATTATACATGGCCACATCAGATTATAATATGTCTTGGGGGGCCCGGCCATCTCTGGCCCCAATGACGTTTCGCCTCTGCTTAGGTGAGCAAATCTGCATTTAATATAATTTAGCTAAACCTGTTTTGTAACGTTCTTAATATATAAGCAATGGCCTTATTGTTTTTGGATCAAAATTTACGTATGTTCACATATCAATATCACATTAGTTTTTTTTTTTTTTGAATAAAGGGCTGGTGCGGCTGCCCTCAAGCCTTGAGTAATGAAACCATCGAATATAAGGGGGGACATTGAGCCTAAACCCCTTATTACAATAGGCACCTAGAGTACATCCTGAAATAATATCATGAGTCTCTACTAAACAATTGTATTCAAATACGCACCAACTAGCAAAGAACTCGCTCCAGACGATTCTATTTGCTTCCCAGTGGTGACACAACATAAAGATAACTCGATCTGCAACTCGAATACTGTTTATACCTACACTAGCAAGCTAGTTCTCTACATCACCAAGCATAAGTAACACCCACTTTTGGACATCCACGAGACATGGCAAGGCCCAACCGCCACTTGCATCTTGTAGCCCTATGTTCAAGCTACGCTATGGTATCCGGAAGTCGCAAATCCGTCGCCGGGAAGCCACCTTTCCGGCCTTGCCAAGTTGCCTCCACAATATGCATTTCTATACTAGAATAGTTGTTTTCTTGTCCCACATCTAAGAAAATGTAAAGGAGATGGCTTCCTTCACCTATAAAAGGAATGCCTCCTCCCACTTAAACACCATTCATTCCATCTCAATCCCATTACACACTTTGTAATGCGCTTGGGCCGCAAGGCTCAACACACTAGTACAACATTCAAGTGGACGTAGTTTCCCGCTAAGGCGGGAAACGAACCACTATACATCTTGTGTCGTTCCCTCTCTCTCTCTCTCTCTCTCTCTAAAGCTAACTAGAGACCGCTCAATCTCTAACGTTAACAAATACAGCATATCATAATATCCATTCTCACAGCTTTCCCACCATGTTGCTACTGGAAAATATATCCAGTGACACCAAGTTTCACCCTGCCACTAGGAGGTAGCGACAATTTGACAAAGCAAGAAATTCGTCGCCTACCCAGAGCAGACAAGGCACATTGAGTGCACACACAGACGAATAGCCCCACTAACCCTACACTAAAGATGTAGGGACTTATTACTCGCAAAATGCGCAACCAAACTAAAACATAAAAATAACTAAAAACTTTAAATAAAAAAATAGCCTGGGCATGGCCCAACCCAAGCAACAGCCCAGAGAGTAAGGAGGTCACAACCATTGTGTAAAGCCCGACCCAATTCTGACACTGCACCTGCAGAGAGCCGCCACCGCCTGCCACAGGTCGCCACTATATGTAACGGATCGCTACCCGCCAGCCTCAGCCCACCGCTAGCGTCGGACCTCTACCTGCGTCAGACCACCTTCTGCAACAAATCGCTACCACTTGCATCAGATCGCCCTTGCCTGCATCGAACCTCCACCTGCGAGTTGACACCGACAATGCACCTCCATCCCGATTGTCCCAAGCCACTGCCCTCCTATCCATCCTACTCAGATTAGCTCTGAACAAACTCACAGATCCAATCAAAAACAGAATCACCATCACACTTCGTCCAACCTGCCTGTGAACAACCACTACAGAACCCGACACCGCCGCCCATCCGACCCACCGCATCAACCTGCCAGAGCTGAACCACCGCCACTCCACAATCCTGATCGCCTCTACCACCTGACACCAATCCCCTCGATATGGGGAACAAAGATCACCCAACAACACATCCTATCCGACAACAGTGTCCATGGACACGCCGCTCAGAGCCCTTTTTTGAAAAACCTAGTCTCCCTTTTTTCCCTTCACTAAAATTTTTGTTCAAAGTATATCTTAAAAAGACATCTATGTGACTATATTAAATTATGTCGAAAAAGCAAGTTAATTAGTACTCTCATTATGTGGGAACAAAACCCCTGTCTGCTAGGGATACAAGGCAAAAACCCCTAAATCATATTTAATATGATATGTTCATGATTATACATGCTTTCAAGTTCCCTAAGCCATCTTTTTTTATTTTTTTATTTTTTATTATCCAAGTCCATTTTGCTATATGTCTATATAGACAAAAGTCTCGTACAAAATGGTTTCACTTTGATGCAATATTTTTAGAACGCCGGTTTTGATTAAAATTGAATTTTAATGATTATATCGAGAAAATATAAATGTTGCTTCGGAGCTAGGTTATATAATTAGCTAATGAGCCTCTAACTTAAACTTTAAGATCATGCACTTAAAATGGTGTTGTTATATCTTCTAAAAAAAAAAAGTGGTGTTGTTTCGCACTAAGGTCAAATTAAATCATAACTTTTTGATTGGTTAAAATTATTTGCCACTCAAAAAGCTAAGAACTTGCATAACCATAAATATCACCTTTATTATTCATTCAAGTAAATCAAATTTCATCGTATGTTTTGTAGATGTTGAGTTCATTCATTATTTGCATAAGATTTACTGACTTTAAAATTCAACTTGTCTGAGTAAAGTTATTTTTGAAAAGTTGTATTATGATTTCTCAGTTCCCATCTACCAGCACAATTATAGTTAATATATGAAATATTTTTCAAAAAAAACATTCACCATGTTTTCATCCATAGAAGATACACATCTCATCTACATACACATACGATATTGTTTATGTTCATTAACCATGTTAAACAATCTAAGAACAGTAGTCGAATGACATTACAATTATTCGTTTGCATGTGTCAGCAGTGAAACTAATGAGCATCTAAACCTTAAACTTTTTTTTTTAGAGTAATAGGTCAACCCTTTCATTAAATTCAGTAAGCAGTACAAAAACGAAACACTCCTATGGGGTCGACAGAAATAATCGTTCCATAGAACCTCATGAAAACCTTATTCTAGAAAAATAACATCCCAAGAAATCCCTAGTACACCCACCTTTTAGGAGGTCCACGCACCATTATTCTCACAAAAACCAAGAAACCTCGAAGCAGACATAAAAAAGTTTCAACTAAGGCTTTGGTTTTTGCGACCTAAACAAAAATTAAATAGTATTATGGGTCATAAAGACCCAATCCATCCAATCCCATAACAAAAGATTAATCCAGCCCACTTGAACCACTACGCAGACCCAAATAGTAGGAGAACTCAAAGCCCTAGCCCAGTGAGCCCATCGGTGATTTTCCAACCAAAGACCGCCAGATGCGTCACCATCGGTACTCGCCGTCAGTGCTACTGTTCCATCACCTTCGACCTCCAAACCACGACGCCAGTACTCTCCGTCAGTACTCGCCACCAGATCAGACCCTCCGTGTCCAGGGAACCCAGCACAACCTCGTCAGAAAGGATCGCCGCTGCAATCAGGAAGATGTAAACCAAGATTCTCACCGCTGTAGCGCTCCCGCCAACCAACAACCCAAAGCTTAGATGCGAGACCCAGATCGGGAACAGGGTCACCATAACTTGCCGTTGTGAACCAGCCATGATCCAGGAAGGCCCCGCCTTTGAGATAGAGACCACCATCAAATCCGACTGTGATACTCTCGCCACGGTCGCCCACCCCACGACCTAGACGCGTCGATCTTCCGCAGACCACCACGGCTTCAAACCATCGGATGTCAGCCTCAGATCAGCCATGAAAACACAACGACCATCGTTGAAGGAAACCACAGGGCTCCTTGTCCAAGGTGGTACTCCAAGTGCCAAATCGAAAGCAGCAAAAAGAAGAAGACAATTAGCCACAAGGCTACCAATGGCCATGACCATTGAAGTTTGAAAGTTTGGGAATTTTTTCGAAGGAGGAGGCTGACGATAAACCCTAGCAGAGCGCTAGGTCAAGTTACGAAAAAAAAAATTACTTTCCTTCATAACAAAAATCTAAACCTTAAACTTTAAGATTATGCTCTTAGAGTGGTGTTGTTGTTATACGTGTTAGTTAATTTCACACTAAATTCAAAATAAATCATAATTTTTTGATCGATTAAAATTATTTGTCACTGAAAAAAACTAAAAACATCCATAACCATAAGTATTAGACACATTGATTATTCTTGAATGTAAATCAAATTTCATCGTTTGTTTTGTAGACGTTGAGTTGATTCGTTATTTGCATAAACTCTGGTGACTTTAAAATTCAACTTGTCTAAGTAAAGTTTTTTCTTTTTTTTTAGGAGTATCTAAGTAAAGTTATTCCTATGGTGTTGTATTATGATTTTTCACTTCCCATCTACCAGCACAATTATAGTTAATATATGAAATAGAAGTGCTATTTTTTTTTTATATACAAAATGAAATAGAAGTGCTCCCTTAAAAAAAAAAAAAAAAAAAAAAAAACTCTCCATGTTTCCATCCGTAGAATACACACATGTCATTTACATACATATACGATATTGTTTAATTAACTATGTTAATTAAACAAGCTAAGAACAATAGTTGAATTACATTGCATTTATTTTACTATAAAAGGGGTAATAGCAGAGTAACAACCTCCTTAACACTTTAGTTTATAAATTAAAGAAGATAGATGACAATGGATGAGATCTAACCAAAACGCCTAGAAGAAATGAGAAAAAAAGAAACAAAAATTAACGAAATCTAACTGCAAAAGACTTAAAATATCACTCTCATAATACGACAAGATAAATAGAAGAGGCACATCTCACCATACTTTCTCTGATAAAGTACGTTGCTTCATAATTAGCCGAAGCATATGTTATCTTATTTCTTTTTCTAAAACGAATAACTTTCCCTCTTTTTTTTTCCTGATTCCATCAAACAAACATTTTATTTCAATATATATCAAAGCCGATATGATCAGTTCTTTTGTCTTTTGTAAAATTCACACTCCTTATTTTACAATCCACACTCCATGTTTCTTTTTTAGTATATTAAGTTTTGACTTTTTGTAGTGTTAATTGTAAAAATGTGAGGTTGAGATATGAAAAGAAGAAACATGAAGTGTAGATTATAAAATAGGGTGTGAATTTCAGTCCCCTTTGCAAAAAATTATGACCACTACATATGAATATATAATGATTCCTGAAGGGAGGCTTACTACCAAACCCCAAAAATGAAGTAAATTAGAACCATTCAAAATCTGAACTTAACTGAACTATTTATAATACCCAAAACTAAACTAAACTACTCCTGAATTAACTAACTATTATCATATCCACAAAAGTATATTCACCAATACCATATTAGATCTAAACCCAGGTGATCTCTACTCAATCTATTCCACTGTTTCAGGCATCCAACAATGGAAAAAGGTTGAGAAGCAAAAAGTGAAGCACTCCTCAGTCCCCTGAAGCACTGGTGCAGTATTTGATGGGAGCCGATTGGTGGAAGCTCTCTGTGCAAGTTGTGGACGTTTTCAATGAAAGCTTGCAGAGCAGCTAGGGGAAATGAATAACATTATCTTTATAAATTAATTACTTTTAATAAATTTCCAACATATTTCTCATATAATTGCATAAAAAATAAAAATAAAAGCACTCTTCAATCCCCAGAGGCATCGGTACAGGAAAGGAAGCCAACTGGTGGAAGCTCTCTGGGCAAGTTATGGACGTTTTCAATGAAAGCTTGCAGAGCATCCAGGAGAAACGAATAATATTCTCTTTATTTTTTATTTTTTGAAAGGATAGCATTCTCTGTATAAATTAATTATTATTAAAAAATTTCCAACATATTTCTCATATAATTGCATAAAAAAGTAATTTATTTTTAAAACACATGTTACTATATTAAATGTCAAAAAGAAAAGAAAAAAAAAGCTACAAAAATTCTAAGATTGATATATTTTTGAGAAAATGTATATCACGGTGGAAAGCAACAAGATAAAAGAGTATTGTTTGCCAATTTACAATCAATTGGTATGCCGAAGAAGGACATGCAAACTGTGGGTGATCAAAGACTTGGAAAGCAGATCAAGTAATGCTTTGACACTGGTATTAGTTGAAGACTGTCAGCTAGTGAAAAGGGGAAGAGCTAACACCCCTACGGTGTCTCCAAAAAAACATTTAAGGGTGGCCTCGTTTTGGCTTTCAATGATGAACAAATAGGCTTGATTTCACTAAATAAGATCAAACTTCTTGAATTTAGCTCAAGGTCGACTGCAAAATCCTTGGAGCTGATAGAGACACTTGGTAGTACAATGTTCTTGCTCTAGTTGAACAATGTTCTTGCTCTAGTTGAATCTGAGTCTCAGCCAGCCCAGAAAAATCATGGATGCTATTTAAGAGTTAAAATTAAAAATCCGATCAAGTCAAAGAAGAGACAAAAGACTCTTAGACGTCTCTGCTTAACATATCCAATTGCATCTCTTTGCCACAATCCGAAGAGTCAGAAGAATCTTACAATATTTAATATTTTAAGTTTTCTGCTTGCGTATTATGATGTTTTTGTACAGTGAATTGGAGAGATTTCTTAAGCACCAAAATTAAATGCATTGGCAAAGGAAATCTCATATAAAGTTTAATTTTGTATTAGAATACTTAGCGTAGTATTGTAAGCAGTAAGCTTATTGAAATAGGTGAGCTTTAATGTTATAATGAGTAGTACCAAGTTTCTTAAGTGCTCGACAGATCTGAGCAGAGAATATATATATATATGTAACTATTCTTCTGACTTGGATTAAATGATATGAACTTGTTATCGTAAAACACCGATTACTAAACTCATCATATTAGTCCAAATAGCGAGGTCATAATCCATAATTTCTGATGATTAGGATTTGATTGAACGTTAAAAATTAAAAAAGAGAAGAAAACCATCCTTAAGATAGATGGATTATTCAAATAAGTTAGGAAAGAAATTACTGAAAAATGAAACTTTTTTAGAAAATTATTATTCGAAAACACGTTGGACTGCGGACTAGTCTTTAGTCGACCACCAGTTGTTTTACTTCCTTCTCCATTTCTTTCTTCCTCCTCTAGATCCTAGGCCGGACACTAGGGATTCGACTTCGCTCTTCCATTTTTCAAATCGCCAGGTAAACTTTTCTCTCACTAATCTCCGAACTCGCATTTCGATTTCATCGTTTTCGTTTCTTGTTTCTGATTTTGATGGATCGCGTGGTCCACACCCGATCTGGTTCCAGAGCAGAGCACAGGTCGAACCTGAAGTTCGCAATTAGGGCTCGCACAGGGTGAGCGAGCGAGGAATCGGATTTGAGGAGCTTCGGGGGTTCGATCTCCGGCGAAATTGAAATCAGGAGCGGAGGAGTACCGGGTAAGTGGCTAAATGAAACTTTGGAATTTGAGTTTGTAGTCTTGGAAATATATGATATCGGAGCACATTTGGCGTCTAAATCAAAATCAGTTCCACTTTCATGAAATAGATGGAGCGAGTTTAGTTTTGGAGCTTAGAAGTGTTTCTTTAGCTTTAAGTTTTTAGTTCAGATTCAAATTCTTAGGTTTAGATGACAATGCGTGATTGAAATTGGCGAAGAATTTATGATTTGAATTATTACTTGTTCAACCGTTCGTAGATATATGAGACATGCCATGAGAAATTGCTTGTAAAGGCGGAAGGTAAAATAGATTTTTCTAGTGTATCTAGACGGCCTATTTACACGAAAAGAAATATACATTAGAGTCTGAGATTCATAGTTATGGTTGTCGCATTGGTTAAAGTGGCACTGAGGGTGGGTGCGGGGCAGCCATGGTTGTTGGAATTTGGTGGTCATTGTTTGTTTATGATATAATTGTGAAAGTATAGAATGCGGATCTTTTTTTTTTTTTTGGGGTTATTTTGTATATCATTTGTTACACATCATTAAGCTTATTTGATATGCTGGTATGCTGATAGGTATCAGTGTCACTACCTCCATACATTGTGAAGGGATGCCTTGCCTATAGTTCATTGCCTTGTCTACATAGAAGTTGGTAAAAACAGTGGGCTCTGTTAATAGGATATTGTTCAAAGATGGGGCGTCTGAAGCTGCAAAGTGGAATCAAGGCAATTGAGGAAGAACCTGAGGAATGTGATGCAACCATTTCTCATAAAGCTACTTTAGCATGCATCATTAATTCAGAAATAGGTTCTGTTTTAGCGGTTATGAGGAGGAATGTGAGATGGGGAGGACGTTATATGTCAGGTGACGATCAGCTTGAACATTCTCTAATCCAGTCACTAAAGGCGCTACGCAAACAAATCTTTTCATGGCAGCATCAGTGGCATACCATCAATCCTACTGTGTATCTCCAGCCATTTTTGGATGTGATTAGATCAGATGAAACTGGTGCACCAATCACTGGTGTCGCTTTGTCATCTGTTTACAATATCTTAACACTTGATGTGATTGATCAGAATTCTGTAAATGTTGACGATGCCATGCACCTGTTAGTTGATGCCATCACTAGCTGTCGATTTGAGGTGACTGATCCTGCATCAGAAGAAGTTGTACTGATGAAGATACTACAGGTTCTTCTGGCTTGCATGAGGAGTAAAGCATCTGTTATGTTGAGTAATCAACATGTTTGCACTATAGTGAACACATGTTTCCGGATAGTTCATCAAGCTGGAACAAAAGGTGAATTATTGCAAAGAATAGCTCGCCACACCATGCACGAACTTGTCAGATGTATTTTCTCACACCTTCCAGACGTTCACAACACCGAAAGTGCATTGGTAAATGGAAACAATACTGTCAAGCGAGAGGTACTACTACTATTAACATTGACAAGTTTTATAAGTCTTAGCCCAGTAGTGACCTGTTGATTATGGAGGCTGAAATAATAAATTTAGTCTTGCAGATCTTAATCCTTTCTTAACAAATATGTGGCTGTCTTTCCTGTGCAGATTGCAGGAGTTAATAATGAGTATGCTTTTGGGAGTAGACAATTAGAGAACGGAAACATAAATTCTGAGTATGATCTTCAACAATTATCCACATATCCCGCCTCGAATGGTTCCTCTGGTCTGGTAGCATCTGGGATCGATGAAAATACAATTGGGGCTTCTGGCGGGAAGGAGGCTGTTCAATACGACCTGCAACTAATGACTGAGCCATATGGGGTCCCTTGCATGGTGGAAATATTTCACTTTCTTTGTTCTTTGTTAAATGTTTCTGAGCATATGGGAATCGGTCCCAGATCTAATACTATAGCATTTGACGAAGATGTGCCTCTTTTCGCCTTGGTTTTAATCAATTCAGCTATAGAGTTGGGTGGGGCCTCCATTCAGCATCACCCCAAGTTATTGAATTTGGTTCAGGATGAATTGTTTCGGAATCTGATGCAATTTGGCCTATCAACTAGTCCACTTATTCTTTCAATGGTTTGCAGCATTGTTCTTAATTTGTATCACCATCTGCGCACTGAACTTAAACTTCAGCTCGAGGCTTTCTTTTCCTGTGTGATATTGAGACTTGCACAAAGCAAGTATGGAGCTTCTTATCAACAGCAGGAGGTTGCTATGGAGGCTCTTGTTGACTTCTGCAGGCAGAAAAGTTTCATGGTGGAGATGTACGCTAACTTGGACTGTGACATAACTTGCAGTAATGTATTTGAAGAACTTGCTAATCTGTTGTCAAAGAGTGCATTCCCTGTTAATTGCCCTTTGTCTTCAATTCACATTCTTGCTTTGGATGGTCTTATTGCCGTCATTCAAGGAATGGCAGAAAGGGTAGGGAATGGATCAGTAAGTTCTGCGCATACTCCAGTGAATCTGGAAGAGTATACTCCATTCTGGATGGTGAAATGTGACAACTACAGCGATCCTAATCATTGGGTTCCATTTGTTCGCCGGAGGAAGTACATAAAGAGGAGATTGATGATCGGAGCCGATCATTTTAACCGTGACCCAAAGAAAGGGTTGGAGTTCCTCCAAGGAACTCATCTCTTGCCTGATAAACTTGATCCTCAAAGTGTGGCCTGCTTTTTCAGGTATACAGCTGGGCTAGACAAGAATCTTGTTGGGGATTTTTTGGGAAATCATGATGAGTTTTGTGTTCAGGTTCTTCACAAATTTGCTGGTACCTTTGATTTCCAAGATATGAATTTGGATACTGCACTCCGCCTTTTCTTGGAGACGTTTCGTTTGCCTGGAGAATCACAAAAGATACAACGGGTTCTTGAAGCATTCTCAGAGAGATACTACGAGCAATCACCTCTAATTCTAGCAAACAAGGATGCTGCTCTTCTGTTATCATATTCAATCATAATGCTCAATACAGATCAGCACAATGTTCAGGTGAAGAAGAAGATGACAGAGGAGGATTTCATTCGGAATAATAGACACATCAATGGAGGCAGTGATCTACCTCGAGATTTCTTGACAGAGCTTTATCACTCAATATGCAAGAATGAGATTCGCACTACTCCAGAACAAGGTGCTGGTTATCCTGAGATGACCCCAAGCCGGTGGATTGATTTGATGCACAAATCCAAGAAAAATGCTCCATTCATTGTATCTGATTCCAGAGCCTACCTAGACCATGATATGTTTGCTATAATGTCTGGCCCTACAATTGCTGCCATCTCTGTGGTATTTGATCACGCAGAACATGAAGAGGTTTATCAAACATGCATTGATGGATTTTTAGCTATTGCAAAGATTTCAGCATGCCACCATCTTGAAGATGTACTAGATGATTTGGTTGTGTCTCTCTGTAAGTTCACAACTCTGTTAAACCCATCATCAGTTGAGGAACCTGTGCTAGCCTTTGGTGATGACACAAAAGCTAGGATGTCAACTGTGACAGTTTTCACCATTGCCAATAGGTATGGTGATTATATTCGCACTGGTTGGAGAAATATTCTGGACTGCATCTTAAGATTGCACAAGCTTGGTCTTCTTCCTGCTCGTGTGGCTAGTGATGCAGCTGATGAGTCAGAGTTTTCTGCTGACGCAGGTCCTGGCAAGCCAATAACAAATTCTTTATCTTCTGTTCACATGCCTACTGTGGGTACTCCTAGGAGATCTTCTGGATTGATGGGTCGGTTTAGTCAGCTCTTATCTCTTGACACAGAGGAGCCGAGATCACAGCCCACTGAACAACAACTTGCTGCTCATCAACGTACCCTTCAGACTATTCAAAAGTGCCACATTGACGGCATATTTACTGAGAGCAAATTTCTGCAGGCTGAATCCTTGTTACAGCTTGCACGTGCATTGATTTGGGCAGCAGGGCGACCGCAGAAAGGGAATAGCTCTCCGGAGGATGAAGATACCGCTGTTTTCTGTTTGGAATTGCTGATTGCTATTACCCTAAATAATAGGGATAGGATTGTGCTTCTTTGGCAGGGTGTGTATGAGCACATATCAAACATTGTTCAGTCAACTGTGATGCCTTGTGCCCTGGTAGAAAAGGCTGTTTTTGGACTTCTTAGAATTTGCCAGCGGCTGCTTCCCTACAAAGAAAACCTTGCTGATGAACTGCTGAGGTCCCTGCAGCTTGTCTTAAAGCTTGATGCTCGGGTCGCCGATGCATACTGTGAGCAAATTACTCTGGAAGTCAGTCGCCTTGTGAAAGCAAATGCCTCTCACATCAGATCCTCGTTAGGGTGGCGCACAATTACATCCCTAATCTCCATCACGGCCCGCCACCCCGAAGCTTCTGAGGCTGGGTTTGACACACTGTCCTTCATTATGTCTGATGGAACCCACTTGTTGCCAGCCAATTATTCTCTATGTGTTGATGCGTCGAGGCAGTTTGCTGAGTCTCGTGTTGGGCAGACAGAGCGATCTGTGATCGCATTAGATCTTATGGCAGGTTCTGTTGATTGTTTGGTAAGGTGGGCCCACGAGGCTAAGCAAGCTACTAATGAGGATGAAGCTGTGAAAATGTCTCAGGATATTGGGGAAATGTGGTTGCGGCTTATTCAGGGGTTGAGAAAAGTTTGTTTGGACCAAAGAGAAGAGGTTAGGAACCATGCTTTGTCATTGTTGCAGAAGTGCTTGACAGAAGTTGATGGGATCCCTCTTCCACAAGGTCTGTGGTTACAGTGCTTTGAACTTGTAATGTTCACAATGCTTGATGACTTGCTTGAAATTGCACAAGGACACTCCCAAAAGGACTACCGGAACATGGAAGGCACACTTATCTCTGCCATGAAGCTCTTGTCCAAAGTGTTTCTGCAGCTACTATCTGACCTGTCACAATTAACAACCTTCTGCAAACTATGGCTGGGTGTTCTCAGTCGAATGGAAAAATATATGAAGGTGAAAGTTAGAGGGAAAAAAAGTGACAAGCTTCAGGACCAAGTACCAGAACTACTTAAGAACACCTTGGTTGTGATGAATTTGAAGGGAGTGCTTGTTCAGAGGAGTGCTTTAGGAGGAGATAGCTTGTGGGAGCTAACATGGTTACATGTAAACAACATTTCTCCATCCTTGCAATCAGAGGTTTTCCCTGATCAAACTTTGGAGCAGTCAGAGACCAAGACAGGCGAAACTGGGGGAAGCCTAGTATCTGATGAAGCGGGTAAAGTAGCTCCAACTGAAACGATGTCCTCTGAAGTTTCTGGCACTGGAGGTTAGCATGTTGTGAAGTTGGCAGCTCGAACTGTTCTTCTTAAGGCATGTTAATATGCATGCTTGATCATGAGTCAGTGAGTAGTTATTAGGAGGTGTTCTGTTCTGAATATGATGCTATAGATACCAGCAGATGACATTTTGTTTGTAGAACTGCTATATGTGGATTAGGATTTAGCAGAGAGGGAACCGATATACTAGTCGTTTAAAAACCTGAGAACTCGAAGATTGCTTATTTCTTTATACTCGTCTTCATCTTCTTCGAAAGTTCTCGTCATCTTTACCTCCAGATAACTTTGTTGCAGTGTTATGTTCCCCGGATGGTATTGGTTTTCTCTAAAAGATTGTATATCTGTCAGTTTTCTTGCCTTCTAGTAGGTTGCCAGTGAATCCGTCTATATTTTTGTATTGCCTTGTAACCTTGTTCATCAATGTACAGAACTCCAGATTTACTTTTAAGTAGTAGGTTTACTCGGCATGGAAACTAAAATCATGCCATGCTTGACATGGATAAATTGCTGTATCGTGGTTTGCAGATTGTTGGTTATTCTAGTGATGTGGTACGATGAAGTGATGACTTTTGCAAAGTTGGGATCTTATTATGTAGTCATTGTCCTGCAGTTTAAAAAATTCAACCCTGCTCATCATTGGAGTACTGTCATCGAGTTTCAAAATCATTGTATGAGATTATACTGTAGAAAGCTTTTCTTACTGGGTTTTCAAATTTCATGTTAGTTGAAATAACCATGCGTTTTCTTATTTTTGGATTTTTATGGACAATTTGTCGTTTTTTTTTTTGGTATTAATGTAAATAAATTATTTTTCTTCCAAAGTACAATGGCTTGATACAATTTGAGTTTGATGTGTGTTTAACTATATTTCTGCTTATGGATTCGTTAGATGGTAAGTAAAGGTTGAACTTTCGTATGTTTTCACTCTATCAACTCATAGAACTGGTACTCTTTGCTCTTTAGGTTTTCTTCTTCTAAGAGTATATTTATGATTTTAAGTTGTCTGTGAATGTTTATGGTTCATATATTTGATCATCGTTACCTAAACTTGTTACAATCAAATTTGTCTTCAGATTCATCCCGCAATAGGATAAATCAAGGCAAATTTAAGTTCAAATTTGTTTCATAAACAAGCCAACTTAAATCAAGCTCAACGTATTAGATTATCAAATTGAAATATTTTTCTTTTATTTTGTAACATTGAATTCGGATCAAAACCATAAAACCAATCTCTTTGATTTTTTTTTTCACAGAGACATTTTTCAATTTTCTTCTTAGAAACATTTCAAACGACATTTGATTGGTACATTAAAACGTTAAATTATTACAGGAATGAAGAAACATCAGACGGTCCACGTTACGGAAACCATACGGAGAAGATCTGATTAATTCAATTTTTTTTTTTGTCCTGACAAGATCTCATTTTCTGATTTTCATGCCCCCCCAAAAAAGAAGGCAGCACCGTATTTGTTTCACAGTAACCGATCTGGTACCTAACTAGTGTCGACGGGTCGAACCCGAAGTTTCAGTCACGGCCGCCAGAGACATCGGAATCGGAATCGGAATTCACAGCCTTCAGGCTTCGGATCGCCGTCGAGGTCGCCAAAACCATATACACAATTTGAATTCATACTCTCAGCCAAATCTGTTACCGCTGCACAATTCGCATCCAACTTGAGCTGTAAGTTCTCTATTCACAATCCGATATTGAGATTTCTAATCACAATGTTAGAATTGAAAACGAAGAATGATTTCCGATTCTGTCCCGTGGAATCTAATTTTTTTATTTTATTTTTTGCTGTTATTGTTGTTTTTGTTTTTCAATTGTTGATGGAGATTTATGTGAATACATAGTAGCTGACATTGTTTTTCGAAGTTATGGTGAAAGAGATTGCTAGTGTGTGCAGAGATTTACATTGTAGTGCTAGATTTTGAGAAGTTAGAATTGGTTAGAGTGGCAATGATGGTTGTTAGAGTTAGAAGTTTGGTGGTAATGGTTTATGTGTTTTGAATTGTCTGCTTATGATTGATTGCGGAAGCTTCGAATGAGATTCTTCTCCATTACTTGTTGCATTTCATTCAGCTGATTTGGCATGTTGAATTTCTGCTAGGTGTGTTGCAGTGCATCGGTGAATTGTGAAGGTATGCGTTGCGTATGCGTATTTGGCTTCTGTAGGTAGAAGTTGGGAAGAACAGCTATAACTTGGGTTCTGTCAAGGATGGGGCGTCTAAAGGTGCAAAGTGGGATCAAGGCAGTTGAGGGAGAACTCAAGGACTCGGATGGAATCTATTCCGACAAAGCTACTTTAGCATGCATTATTAACTCAGAAATAGGTACTGTATTAGCGGTTATGAGGAGGAATGTAAGATGGGGAGGACGGTATGCATCGGATGATGATCAGATGGAACACTCTCTAATCCAGTCTTTGAAGGCTTTGCGCAAGAAAATTTTTTCGTGGCAGCATCAGTTGAATAGCATCAGTCCAGCTGTGTATCTCAAGCCATTTCTGGATGTGATTAGATCTGACGAAACTGGTGCACCAATCACTGGTGTTGCTCTGGCATCTGTGTACAATATCTTAACACTGGATGTGATTGATCAGAACTCTGTCAACGTTGAAGATGCTATGCACTTGTTAGTTGATGCTATCACTGGCTGCCGATTTGAGGTGACTGACCCTGCATCAGAAGAAGTGGTACTTATGAAGATACTACAGGTTCTTCTGGCTTGCATGAAGAGTAAAGCATCTTTTATGTTGAGTAATCAGCAGGTTTGCACTATAGTGAATACATGTTTCCGTATAGTTCATCAAGCAGGAACAAAAGGTGAGTTGTTGCAACGGATAGCTCGCCACACAATGCATGAGCTTGTTAGATGTATTTTCTCACACCTTCCAGATATCCGCAGCACCGAAAATGCATTGTCAAATGGAAGCAATTCCCTCAAACAAGAGGTACTTCTACGATCAACATTACCAATTTACCATGTATTATTGTGCTTTAGCCTAGATGTCATATGTTGATTACGGAATGCGAAATAGTTATATTAACTTGAAAATATACAGTCTTAAAAGAAAAAATGAAAAAAAAAATCCCCTTTACGAATTTATGGATGTTTTCCTGTGCAGACTTCAGGGCTCAATAATGAGCATGCACTTGAGAGTAGACAATTGGATAATGGCAGCATTAGTTCTGAGTATGACAGTCAACTATTATCCACAAATCCTGCTTTGCATGCTTCACCAGGCATTGTAGAATCTGTGATGGGTGAGAAGACAACCGGGGCTTCTGACAGGAAAGATGCTGTGCAAAATGACTTGAATCTCATGACTGAGCCTTTTGGGGTTCCCAGCATGGTGGAAATTTTTCAGTTTCTTTGTTCTTTGTTAAACGTTGTTGAGCATATAGGATCGGGTCCTAAATCTAATCCCATAGCATTTGATGAAGATGTGCCTCTTTTTGCCTTGACCCTGGTTAATTCGGCTATAGAGTTGGGTGGGTCCTCCATTCAGCATCACCCCAAGTTATTGAGTTTGGTTCGGGATGAATTGTTTCAAAATCTAATGCAATTTGGCCTGTCAACGAGCCCACTTATTCTTTCAATGGTATGCAGCATTGTTCTTAATTTGTATCACCATCTGCGCACTGAACTTAAACTACAGCTTGAGGCTTTCTTTTCCTGCGTGATACTGAGGCTTGCACAAAGTAGGTATGGAGCTTCTTATCAACAGCAGGAGGTGGCCATGGAAGCTCTAGTTGATTTCTGCAGGCAGAAAAATTTCATGGTGGAGATGTATGCTAATTTAGATTGTGACATAACTTGCAGTAATATCTTTGAAGAGCTTGCTAATCTGTTGTCA
The DNA here is from genome assembly GCF_002994745.2 of Rosa chinensis. Classification (NCBI taxonomy): domain Eukaryota; kingdom Viridiplantae; phylum Streptophyta; class Magnoliopsida; order Rosales; family Rosaceae; genus Rosa; species Rosa chinensis. Next base: position 58,360,644 of record NC_037088.1, on the reverse strand, counting down.
AAGAGTGCATTCCCAGTTAATAGCCCTTTGTCTTCCTTTCACATTCTTGCTTTGGATGGCCTTATTGCTGTTATTCAGGCAATGACAGAGAGGGTAGAGAATGGATCTTATAGTTTATCTCATACTCCAGTGACTCTTGAGGAGTATACTCCATTCTGGATGGTGAAGTGTGACAACTACAGTGATCCTAATCATTGGCTTCCATTTGTTCGCCAGACGAAGTACATAAAGCGAAGGTTGATAACTGGTGCCGATCATTTTAACCATGACCCAAAGAAAGGGCTGGAATTCCTCCAAGGAATTCATCTCTTGCCTGAGAAACTTGATCCTCAAAGTGTGGCATGCTTTTTCAGGTATACGGCTGGGTTAGACAAGAATCTTATTGGGGATTTCTTGGGAAATCATGATGACTTTTGCATTCAGGTTCTTCATAAATTTGCTGGTACCTTTGATTTCCAAGATATGAACTTGGATACTGCACTCCGCCTTTTTTTGGAAACTTTTAGATTGCCTGGTGAATCACAGAAAATACAGAGGGTGCTTGAAGCATTCTCAGAGAGATACTATGAGCAATCCCCACTAATTCTAGCTGACAAGGATGCTGCTCTTCTTTTATCTTATTCAATCATAATGCTCAATACAGATCAGCACAATGTTCAGGTGAAGAAGAAGATGACAGAGGAGGATTTCATTCGAAATAATCGGCACATCAATGGTGGCGAGGATCTTCCCCGAGAGTTCCTGTCAGAGCTTTACCACTCAATATGCAAGAATGAGATCCGCACTACTCCAGAACAAGGTGCTGGTTTTCCTGAAATGACTCCAAGCAGATGGATTGATTTGATGCACAAATCCAAGAAGAATGCTCCATTTATTGTATCTGATTCCAGAGCCTACCTTGATCAGGATATGTTCTCTATAGTGTCTGGACCTACAATTGCTGCTATATCTGTGGTATTTGATAATGCTGAACAGGAAGAGGTTTACCAAACATGTCTCGATGGCTTTTTAGCTGTTGCCAAGATTTCAGCATGCTATCATCTTGAAGATGTTCTGGATGATCTGGTTGTGTCTCTCTGTAAGTTCACAACCCTCTTAAATTCATCATTTCATGACGAACCTGAACTAGAATTTGGTGATGATATAAAAGCGAGAATGTCAACTGTGACAGTTTTCACAATTGCGAATCGGTATGGTGATTACATTCGTACAGGATGGAGAAATATTATTGATTGTATATTAAGATTACACAAGCTTGGTCTTCTTCCGGCTCGTGTGGCACAAGATGCAGCTGATGAGTCGGAGTTTCCCTCTGAGACAGATCATGGAAAACCTATCACAAATTCCCAATCTAAAATTCATACGCCTTCTGTTAGTACTCCTAAGAAATCCTCTGGATTCATGGGTCGGTTTAGTCAGCTCTTATCTCTTGATACAGAGGAGCCGAAACCACAGCCAACTGAAGAAGAACTTGCTACTCGTCAGCGCACCGTACAGACAGTTGAAGAGTGCCACATTGACAGCATATTTACCGAAAGCAAGTTTTTGCAGGCCGAATCCCTCTTACAGCTTTCACAAGCACTGATCTGGGCTGCAGGGCGACTTCAGAAAGGGAATAACTCTGCTGAGGATGAAGATACTGTTGTCTTTTGCTTGGAGTTGCTGATTGCTATTACCCTGAATAATAGGGATAGGATTATGCTTCTTTGGCAGGGTGTGTATGATTTCATATCCAACATTGTGCAGTCAACTGTCATGCCTTGTGCCTTGGTAGAAAAGGCTGTCTTTGGACTTCTTCGGATTTGTCAGCGGCTGCTTCCCTATAAGGAAAACCTTGCTGATGATCTTTTGAGGTCACTGCAGCTTGTCTTGAAGCTTGATGCTCGGGTTGCCGATGCATACTGTGAGCAAATTACACTGGAAGTCAGTAGGCTTGTAAAGGCAAATGCCTCTCACATCAGATCTCAATTGGGGTGGCGCACAATTACGTCCCTACTCTCAATCACTGCTCGGCACCCGGATGCTTCTGAGGCTGGTTTTGACGCACTGTTCTTCATTATGTCAGGTGGAACTCACTTGTTGCCAGCAAATTATGTTCTCTGTGTCGATGCGTCACGGCAGTTTGCTGAGTCTCGTGTTGGGCAGGCAGATCGGTCTGTCTGTGCACTGGATCTTATGGCAGGTTCTGTTGATTGTTTAGCAAGATGGGCCTGTGAGGCTAAGCTATCTATGAATGAGGAGGATTCTGTGAAAATGTCTCAGGATATTGGGGAAATGTGGTTGAGGCTTGTTCAGGGATTGAGAAAAGTTTGTTTAGACCAAAGAGAAGTGGTTAGGAACCATGCTTTGTCGATGTTACGGAACTGCTTGACAGGAGTTGATGGGATCCCTCTTCCATATGGTCTCTGGTTGCAGTGCTTTGATCTTGTGATTTTCACAGTGCTTGATGATTTGCTTGAAATTGCACAGGTTCACTCCCAAAAGGAGTACCGCAACATGGAAGGCACTCTTATCCTGGCCATGAAGCTCTTGTCCAAAGTGTTTTTGCAGCTACTTCCTGACCTATCACATTTAACAACCTTCTGTAAACTATGGCTGGGTGTTATTAGTCGAATGGAAAACTATATGAAGGTGAAAGTTGGAGGGAGGAAAAGTGAGAAGCTTCAGGACGAAGTACCTGAGCTACTTAAGAACACCTTGCTTGTAATGAATTTAAGGGGAGTGCTTGTTCAAAAGAGTGGTTCAGGTGAGGATGGCTTGTGGGAGCAGACATGGCTAAATGTAAATAGAATTGCTCCATCTTTGCAAGCTGAGGTGCTTGCTCAAATTCTAGTGCAGTCACATACTGAGCAGGGTGAAACAGGAGTATCTGCTGAAAAGGGTTCTTCAACTGAAACAATACCCTCTGGAGGTTCTGGCTGTGGTGGGTAGGGTGTTGCATAGTTGTTGCAGGTTGATTCGGTCTTGTAGTTGGGAGGCATTCTGTTCTGAAATCTGGTTTTGAAGAAACTGGCCAGCGACATCTTAGTTTTGTGGTAGAGCTGCTAAATGTGAATCAGCACACGGATGGAACTGATATACCTATGGCGGATCGGTATCTTACTGATCTTCGTCTTCCTTCAAAACCTGTCCTCCATATAAACTTTGTTGTAGTGTATTCCCCAGATAAGTATATTTCTCTGAAGATTTCATTTTATCCGTCTTGTTTTCTATCAGGGTGCTTTTCTTAGGTGTATAATTCTCCCCTCCCCAATTTTGTCATACTGAGAATCTGGAAGGGAAGTAATGATTTGATTTATTCCTAAGATGGTGAATATTTTTGTATTGATTTGTTCAACAATGTACAGAACTATTCAAGATGTGCTACTTTTTAGTAGCATTTTACTCAGGACAGTATTTCTGCCATGCGTGTCATAGGTAGTGGTTTCAGCTTCATGAATTGCTTCTCGTTTGTTATTTCGGTCACCTTTTATCGGTTTGATTGTTAATGCAATGCTTGTGAATTGGATGTTGAATGACTATTTTGTTGAAAAAGTTGTTCACCTTTGAATTTAATATCAAATGCCGTGTCACACTTTAATCTTGATTTTCCAGTCGTATCCCAAACAAGACCATTAAGACTATCTAGGATTTTCTCATATTGTTGGCCACGAGAGCTGACCACATCTCTAAACGTTCGACTTGGCGGCTTTGGTTTTTGATCGACCCACAATGCCACGTTTCTACACCGATGTTGAATAACGTAGTAGAAAACTCGAACTTTATATTATTTTGCGAATTTATTTGAGATTTTGAAACATTGTACAATTGTATGGATACAGAGTGATGTCAAACCTTTACCAATTTCTACGAAAATCATGTCTACAAGTTCCAAATGCCATACTCAACATAGGATCTGGCTCTTCTAAATTAAGGAAAGTGTGAATTTACTTCAATTTCATAAAATCTTGACTCTATCTAATTTAAGGATCATGACAATTGACACATCACTCTTTATCTAATCAAAACGGCCGTCATGCCACTTATATGGTGTGGTAGGTCAATGAAAGAGCGGGTAAGGAAAAGTTTAGAATTTTAATGGACGCTTATACGGCATAAAGCGGTCATGTCACATGTATGGTGGGGTAGGCCAAAAAGAGAGCGGGTAAAGAAAAGTTTAGAATTTCAATGGACACTTATAAGATATAAAGCCGTCATGTCACGTGTATGGTGCGATAGGCCAGTAAGAGAGTAGGTAAGGTGTAAGTTCAGAATTTCCAAACACACGTACATATATAAATTGTGATTTGTGGACGCACCATCACACAGTTGCACAGCGGTCGCACCAAGAAGACAACTTTTGGAAGAGCGTTGCAGTTTTGTTTGGTCTACGTTGTTCTCTAGTAAGCTTTGGTTAGCTAATCTGGAAACTGTGCTAAAGCAAATCACATATGACACCACTCAAAAAGCCTGAGCTCCTCCACTAAGGCTTGTTTAGCAATTTACTAATTTAGGTCAAGTTGGTTAGTTAGTTAACATTGAACGTCATTGGTAATACTTGACTATCGGAAGATTCTTGCGTGGAGCAGCTGCACCGTGGCAGTGCGGCTGACCAATCAGTGCCTAATAAGAGGATATTTTAGATATTGCACTTTTAAAAAATAGGGACAATTTTGAAATAAAGAGAAAAAAATTTAGTGTTTGATTGGTCAGATCTGGTACGTGTGATGTACGCAAGAATTTTTCTTCAACTATCACCTGTGCATGACTAGAACTTGATTACGTTTTTCTTTGGGGTGATGAGTAAAAATTGAAACTTCTATACCTGATGGATCAGTGACTTAGAAGCCTGTGCAGCAGGTCCAAGTTGGTTCACAAGCCCACATCAACTTTTGAACGCCAGTTCTGTCAGCGTTGGTAAAGCAAAACAAATTTAAAAATAATGAGATAGCACAATTAGTGCTCTACGATGCACAAACATTTTTGAAATTTTAAAGTTTGAAATCGTCGATTATCAAATTAAATGATAAGATATCGTGAATTTACAACCGAAACAGTCTCAGTCAGTTCGGAAATTCTAATATTATCGCAATTTTTTTTTTTTGTTTAACAGCAAAAAAAAACCCAAAAAATTTAAAGAGAGAAAATTTTCACACACTTTCGCTTTTGACTTACAATCTTACCTATGAAGGACTGACATAAAACACGTATTTGTCACCGTAGTCTTCGGATATAAATCGCAAGACTCAGCACATGACTGCTGACCGGGGGGTTGAAACTTAAATCAGGACTGAACCGTAAACATGTATGCTACCGCAAATGTTCGGATCTATATAAAAACTCTGAAACACTGTATAACTTTTTATGGAGATAAACATTGTACACCCAAGACACGAAGACCAAGTCTAGTCCTAAGGTTTAGGTCACTTTTTTTTAAAAAAAATTTATGACAGTTTACTGGTTTAGGTCTAGTTGTTGTTCGGTCATGTATGGCTCGGTTTTTGGCGGTGAGGTGCTGTGTTTTGCAGCAGACCTTGGCATTCTCGATAGCTTGTCGGGACTCGAAGACAGTGACGTGTTCCCACTACTCCATGCGCACGTTACCCCACACCCTCTCATCTTCAGCTTCACGCTCCTCTCTGTGTCACAGAGAGAGAGAGAGAGAGATAAGAAGAAGGCAAGACCAACTCTTAAGAAAACCCAAACCCAGCTGTATCCCCGTTATGGTCAAATCACCATCCCACACGTTAAACCAAAAGGGCAAACCCGTAATCTCTCAGCGCAACCCACAACGGCCCATTTCTTCATGGGTGAGAGTGCAGACTGTGAGCTATCTCTCTCTCTCTCTCTCTCTTTCTCTCGCTCTCTCAACTTGGAACTTGCACAACAGGGACAGAAGAAAACCGGGTTTCTGCAAAACCGCTTTCCTTTTGTGGTACAGTGATGCACGAATTGTTATCGTACGCCAGGGAGTGCAGTGTTCTCTTAACGAACGCATCCCAATAATAAGGGACTGTGTAAAAGGTCAAGACCAAGTACTCTTACTACTGAAAAAAGGCGAAGAACAAGGCCCCTACCAAATCACCACAAAATCTCGGGCTCCTTTAGCGGGAGGAAGCAGCCATGCACTTTCCGGTACCTACTCACACGTAGTGGTAGGTAGACCAGCGTAGTAAATAGCGTTTGGGTCACCTGGAATAATAGGGGTTTAGAGGGCGGTGGCGATCGATTAGATTTCTGGGATTGGGAATAGGGTTTTTTCATGCAAAGGCAAAGGAGACCCATGTGAGCAAAGATGGAAAAGGGATAAATGGGTTGGAGGGAGTCTGGTGAGAAAAGAGGGATAAGGTTTTGGATTTTCTGTGTTGGATTATTAATGTTTTTTTCTTCTTCAGGAATCTCAGTCAATCTATTACAGCAAGAAAACAAACCATAGGGAGAAGAGGTAGTTTGCAAGAGGGTAAAGATTACTTCTTTTTTGGTGTAAGAATCCAAGCTGTGGCTTTGGCCCTTCCCTAATTAGCTATACCTCTGGTGCTTGTCTTTATCCAGAGGAGTCCCGAAGAGTCTGCAAACGAAAAACTAACAGACAAGCTAGCTAGCTAGTTTAAGATTTGGGTCTTTTTTTTTTTACCTTCTCCTTCCATGGCGAATCGATGGTGGGCTGGAAATGTTGCGATGGGAGCTCATGACTCAATCACCGCCTCGACACCACCGTCTCTTCATCTTAGAAACTCTGAAGCCGAAGAGCACAACAACAACAACAACACACCCACCAACAGCAGCACCAGCAACCCAAACAACACTCCACCTCAGAAGCAGGACGACGACCAGGACAGCCGTGACAACGATCGAGAAGTTGACAATCAAGACCCTAGCTCCGGCGGCCCCGACAGCCTCGAGCCTGGCTCCAGCAACCGCCGGCCCAGAGGCCGTCCCCCCGGCTCGAAAAACAAGCCGAAACCGCCGATAATCATCACCAAAGAGTCTCCCAACGCTCTCCGGAGCCATGTCTTGGAAATCAGCAGCGGCAGCGACATCGTCGAGAGCATTGCCACCTTCGCACAGCGCAGGCACAGAGGAGTCTCCGTCTTAAGCGGCAGCGGCATTGTTTCTAACGTCACTCTCCGTCAGCCGGCCGCGCCGAGCGGGGTCATAACGCTCCACGGAAGGTTCGAGATTCTGTCCCTAAACGGTGCGTTTCTGCCTGCCCCGTCGCCGCCGGGGGCTAGTGGCCTGACCGTGTACTTGGGCGGCGGGCAGGGGCAGGTGGTTGGTGGGACTGTTGTTGGAGCTCTGTTGGCTTCCGGGCCGGTGATGATCATTGCGGCGACGTTCACTAATGCCACTTATGAGAGACTGCCGCTTGAGGATGAGAGCAATGAAGGGATGCAATTGCAACAGCAACAGCAGCAGCAGCAATCCGGTGTGAATTCGGCAGGGACCGGAGGGAATTCGGGTTCTCAGGGCTTGAGTGATCAGCAGCAACAAGTGCCCATTTACGCTTTGCCTCCGACTTTGCTTCCAAATGGTCAGATGCCCCCTGATGTGTACTGGGGTCCTCCACCGCCTAGACCTCCGCCTGCTTACTGAGGAAGGAACAAGGGTAGATGCTTGGTTTGATCTTCACCGACTCTTTTTGGTTTTGTGCAAAATGTCTCGGCAGCTTCTTTCTGTAGGCACAGCAAGCAAGGTTAGACTAGCTATTTTGTTCATTATATCTTTTGCTTGTGAAGCAACTCTTAATATTTAGCTTGTTTTTAGGTTTCGGATTAGCTAGTTATGATGTTTTAAAATCTAGTGGATGTCTTTGTTCCTTGTTGTTTCGATTCATTTCTTGTGGAAGAAGACAATCACGATGGTGTAGTGTAGGCAAAGAAGAAGGTATTAATCAAGAAACGGGGGTTAGAGCTCTTAACATTTCATTGCAAGTTTTTGTGTGGATGAACTTCTTCATTAATATGTCTCCTTGCATTGTATAGTTTAAGTAGCAAATGATGCTTACCTAGAAAGCATAGTGTTGGAGAGAGAATTGAGGAGAGAGAATGGTGGGGTTATTTGATCTTGCAACGTAAATTAAATTGGATGTCATTTCAACCAGAGTTTTTTGAAAGTTGAATTCCAGAATAAGTGCGTACTCTGACAGCAATCACAGCATTATTGTATGGTTCATCTGTATAGAATTTTCCAGAACTGGGTAGCCCTAGGAGCAAGTTGGCTTTGTCTGTTTGATGCTTGCCAGGCTTTAGGGTTCCTGGCTTTTATGATTTGAGGGGTGCTTCTTTGACCAAGTATACATAATTGCAACTTGGTCTTTAAAAACTGTTTAAGAATCACTTTTCAAATTCCATTATATGGAATTGGACTCCACTTACCACTGTGGTAGCCCCAAATCTACGTCATTGTTCTATAATTCTAGAGAATTTCCTTTGCATATTGACATATAGCTAGGAAACAAAAATCTAAATGGTAATAGCTTATTAAATTGGTCTAGATTGAAGCAGGAGGCAGATCATGTGGCCTAGATTAGGCATTTTGAACCTTATGATTATATGAGGTAAAACATGGAGAGGGGCTTTAGCTGCAATCGTGGTGATATTGGTTAGGGCAACACGGCATTCATTGAATTACTTGGGTAGAGCAAGTTCTTCAGCATTAATTACATGCTGTTTCTTCCTTTTCTTTAAATGTTTTGGGACCAATTATTGTTGTTCATCAGAAACAAGTACGTTGGATCATTGTTCTAATTTAATAGTTGCAAGCATTTTAGTTGCAAGTTCAGAATTTGGATATGAACTTTTATTGCTGTACTCTCCTTTCTCTGCAAGTACAGTTCTTTCTTTAACCAAGTTGTGAAGAGATAATTGAAAGTATTGTAGCAAAGTTCTGAATATATTTCCAGTTTATAGATAAGACATAATATAGATACAACTACTAACCTATGTTCCAAACCTTGGATATATGTTGATATATACCTATGTTACATTTAAGAGAGAACCAATAATTTCTTTGCCCAGGTCATAGTTGTTGAAACTAGTAGTAGTTCCCCCACTTTGGAAACTGATGTTGAAAAAATACAGAAAGCTGAAGTGGCAGTTATTATCTTGAAATTTTGGAGGTCTAGATCTTTGACTTCTGCTGTTAGGTGTAATGTTTGACATTAAGAACATATATATGAAGCTGTTACTATTATTTCAAATTGGCATGAATTCAGTTTGCGCAGTTCTCAGATGATGGAAATAAATAACTTTGTTCATAATCTTTCACTTTCACTTTTCACTTTGTTCTCAGATGTCACAAACGGTTGAAAAGTGATTGTTGTGACACTGTATATATTGTTAAAAGCACTAATATTAGTGCATACAAGAACTGTATAGTGTACAAGGATTTGTGTTCAAAACTTGAAAAGATGCACATTATATTTATTTCATGAATGAAAATGTGAAGAATGATATTTTATTTTCTACTTCATAATTTTGATCTGCAGCTGACTACAGTATATCCTTCAACATTGGATCCTGTAACAATTTTTTGACTTGAAAGGCTTTTAGGTGACTGCTGCACCAGGAAAAATGAATCATCATATGTTCTAGCAACCCTTGTGTAACAAGGCCCGCATTTTATCTTTATGTGGAAGTATCAGTTTCATTAAAAAATTATAATTAATTCAAAGTCAGGGTTGGAGTTTCCCGCATTGTTTTGCTATCATCCGGTTTTAATGAAAATAATTCAAGAGGTTTTACGCGAGCGTATAACCATAATAAAATTAGGACCGCAGCGGTTAAAGGTTTTCTGTATCTAAATTCTAATTATCAGGTCTACATATCAAGTTCCTTAAAGTTGGGTTTTTTTAGCTTAATATGTGGAAACTGCGTTGATTGGAATTCTTTTTTTCGTTCATAAAATTTTTTTGTACATTCACAGCAACTGTATACGTCTTCTCAGTTTACATTTGTACCTGTTTTAGTAGATACAACTCTAGTAGAGAGTAAACACTCTTTGCATAAAGCATTCCAATAGAACTTCCAAATTGGCCAAATGACCACATTAATTACGAGACAATACCAGATTCAAGATTGACTAAAACCAAATTTGAAAAGAAATCAGAAGTCACTAAAACCAAATTGAAAAAACTCTAATGCTGCTTCTCATGGAGTCGGCGGCGCACAGCCTCGATATCCTTCCTCGCCAGTTCCCTCTCGGCTCTCCTGATCTTTGGTGCAGGAGACTCATTGGAAACAAAGCAGTCTTTCACCATATCCCTGACTATCTTTATTCCTTCGGAATTACCGATAACCACGATAGTCTTAGACTGTATGATAATATTGCAGGACGTCAACCTTTCAAGTGTGTCTTTGGAGTCCCGGAAAAGATTCTTCCGTTCATGAAATTGTTCCCTGCTGACGCCTATGTCTTTGCAAAGGCCACCATCTTGACGCCCGATCTTGATGATGTCAGATGATCGCCATCCAGTAAAGAGTGTAAATGCTAAATGTGCAGGCATGTGGTGAACTACAAGTTGAAGAAACTCCTTGGCTCTGCGAATAACAGCTGGTTCCTTCCTGGTTGTTGACAATGTGATGCAACTATTATAGGGATCCACCATATACGTAAATCGAATGATGCTAAACACTTGTTGCGCCTCCGGAAAACTTTGTAGCAAATATGGTTCTAGGTGTTTAGGGTATCTCTTAGATAAAGAGACGACTTCAAGTTGAAGAATCCCTTCGTCGCTCCATGAAGGGTCAAACGTATTGACCTCCGGAGGTTTCGACATGTCATGCTCCCCAACGAGGCCATTCTGGTTCTTCTCCATCGTCCTTGTTGATCTGCTTCCAAAACCTTACGCACAAAGTAATAGAAAGTTAGAAACTGGAGGGCTGGCTCTGTAACAAATTAGTTTGGCAAAGATGGTGTGCAAATTTTCTAGGAGATGGGTGATTTTAATTTTATAGAGCATGTAGGTTTGAAAACTAAACTAGACTGGGAAACAGTATCCGACTAGGATTACTAATCCTAAAAGGATAAATACAATTGAAAAGGGTTGGTAATCCGTAATCCTCATTAAATTGGGCATGAAAATTTGGTGATTGAACCGTTAAACGCCATTGGACTATTACCTACTGTTCTTATTTTTTTTTTTTTTTTAAAGGAATATAATACCTCACATAAGCATCAAATGTGGCTATTTTCAAGAGGAAAGCTCCCAAATATATATATATATATATATATATATATATATATATATATATATAAAATTTCAACATTGTATAGGTCATAAGTTCAACTCAGCTCCCTAACATGTGCAAGGGTGGGCTGTGCTAAGGGTTTAAGAAAAATAATAATAATAAATAATTTAAAAAAAAAAACTAGAGGAAAGACCAAGAACCTAAAATCCAAGGGTGTGAGTAAAACCCTACTCATGATAGCGAATTTCCACGGGGTGTCTATCGTCGCCGCATAGCAAATTAAGGGTTGTGGCAGTTTGAATTGAGGAGACGACCAGTCGTAGACTGCAAGAGGCACACAAGGTTTTGTGGTTTCCTGCAGATTGGCGACTAGCGAAACAGGGACGTCAGGGAGCGTTGATCGGTTTTTGATCCAGGCTGTTCGAGCCTGTTTTGTGCTGACATGGTGTGACTAAAGTGGTTTCTAGTCTGTCTGGCTTGTGGCTTTGAGGCTATAATGAAACTGTTTTGGCAATATGGTTACTCTAAGCTGACCTAATACGGTTGTATGTATTGATACTTATTATCATGGAATATTTTCATCCCCCTCTTAAAAAAAAGAAAAAAGAAGAAGAAGAAGAATACATCTCTTCTTGAGGTAGAGATCATGAGTTCATGACTCCTACAACCCTAAGGCTTCAAATTGAACACTTGGAATATGAGAACCTTGCATCCCGTTGTTTACAAATTGAACTATATATATCTCTCTCATGAACATTTATTTCTGTAGGGGTATTTTATTAATCGAACTAGTTTTGATTTTGATTCATGAACATTAGTAAACAACAACAATTGTAATCAATTGTATTCTTATTACGATTTCATATGGTAAGTAAACATCTTAACGGGAATGAAATATTCCCCTAATGATTCCTTCATTCTCCCATTCTAGTTGTTTCCAGTTAATAATTTTTTTGATTCCAGATAAGTAAACGTACCACAAGTTTAGCCACAGTGGTCATCACTTTTCCACTCTCAAGCCATAAAACAAAGCTTGAAATTCTCAAATTTAAACTCATGTAGCACATGTCATTGATTTTCTTGTATGACTAGAACAAATTTATCTAGGTATCATGTTGAGAGGATATCCACTTCATATGTTTGACCATAATTTCCATTTTGTCCGAAATGATGACTTTAAGATTATTCCTTAGGAAATGAACTCCATCTTTTTTCGTTGTCTTTTTTTTTCTTTTTCTTTTTTATCAGATAAATAACTCAAATACTACAACTAGTGTTTCGTGGGTCGAACTCATAACCTCCCACTTATAAATGAGAGACTATACCACTAGACTAAATGGTACTGGGCTTTTCGTTGTCGTTTATTTAATAAAAAAGAAAATCAAAATTCACTTTACCAAACTTAATTTTACACTTAAAATCATTGATATTCATGAGCTTCTAGAGTTCTAGTCTTATAAAATATTCTCTTATACTCTCCGGTTTAATTAATCATAGCCATCAATTTATGTGTGAATTGATAACACGAGGAGTAAACTCAAAACTAATTTTGAGCCTTGCCCATTTCAAGAGTGTTTTATGCGTGACTGAAAGTCGAAAAGTAGTTTGAGTTGTGTCTACAATTCATGCAGAAATTGATAATCGAGCATATCACAAAATCATAATCTAACTATGGTTTTCGTTTTTTTTTTTTTTTTTTACTTATAATTCTGATGAGTCAAACGACCGTAAATTTATTAAAGTATACGATAAACAATTGTTGTTGAGCGATTAGAGCTATAGATCTTGTTTATCCTAGGTAGGTCTGGCATTTGAACCCGTTACCCGCAAATCCGCACGAAACCCGCACGCTTAAAGCCCGCACGAACCCGCCCAATTTTTAATCAATGCTGAAAAAAGCCGGCACGCCAAAAACCCATAAATTAACCGGTCGGGCCGTGCTAAACCCGATACGGCCGTTGGAACCCGTTATATCATTTCTCAAAATTAAAACTCTTTCAGCAATCCAAGTTATCCAACAATGGCTTTCTCGTAGCCGACTAGGCTCCGCCCTTCGTCTCTCTCTTCTTCATCCACAATTTTAGAGCGAGAGAGATCTGAGCTGGGATTGGAATTTGGAAACAGGTTCTGAAACAAGGTACCTTCATCAGTTATTCAGTTCATGTTCATCTTCTGCGAAAGAAATCTGAGCTGAGATATTTTGTCTTTATTGCTTTGATAATTTGATTAATCCGCTTCTGGGTTTCATTTATATATTAAGGTTGCTTTGATTAATCCACTTCTGGGTTTTATTTATTAAGGTTGCTTTGATTAATCCGCTTCTGGCTTCATTCGTGATTTGGGTTTTTCTTTCCCAACTTGTAGTTGTTGCTCTTCCTTCATTACTAGTCTCTCTCTCTCTAGTTCCTCACTGTTTTATTTTGTTTATTGTTTTTTCAAGTGTTGTGGGTCTGTTTTTTTCAATCTCATTTGCATTGTATTCAACTTGGGTCTGTTTATTGATTGAAGATTACTGAGGTGATTAGCTAATTGACGTTCTGCATTGGGTTTTCAATAGTGGGTGTGTCATGTTTTTGCTTCAATTGCTTTGGTTGGATTGATTTTGGTGTTATGGGACTTTGATCAATTGCTTTGATCACATTGGGTTTTAATTTGTGTTTCTGAGTGTGCCTTGCTTGATGGCCCATATGGTTCTAGGTGTTTAGGGTATCTCTTAGGTAAAGAGACGACTTCAAGTTGAAGAATCCCTTCGTCGCTCCCTGAAGGGTCAAACGTATTGACCTCCGGAGGTTTCGATATGTCATGCTCCCCAACGATGCCAATCTGGTTCTTCTCCATCGTCCTTGTTGATCTGCTTCCAAAACCTTGCGCACAAAGTAATAGAAAGTTAGAAACTGGAGGGCTGGCTCTGTAACAAATTAGTCTGGCAAAGATGGTGTGCAAATTTTCTAGGAGATGGGTGATTTTAATATTTTCTAGAGCACGTAGGTTTGAAACTAAACTAGACTGGGAAACAGTATCCGACTAGGATAAATACAATTGAAAAGGGTTGGTATCCGTAATCCTCATTAAATTGGGTATGAAAATTTGGTGATTGAACCGTTAAACCCCATTTGTTTTTTTTTTTTTTTTAAAGGAAATGTGAGGTATTATAAAGCATCAAAATGTGGCTATTTTCAAGAGGAAAGCTCCCAAAAAAATAAATAAATTATAATTTCAACATTGTGTAGGTCATAAGTTCGAGTCTTACTGACATATGTAAGGCTGGGGTGTGCAAAGGGATTAAGAAAAATAATAAATTAATTTAAAAAAAAAAAAAAAAACTAGAGGAAAGCCCAAGAACAACCTAAAATCCAAGGGTGTGAGTGAAACCCTACTCATGATAGCGAATTTCCACAGGGTGTCTATCGTCGACGCATAGCAGTTTACGGGTTGTGGTGGTTTGAATTGAGGAGACAACCTATCGTAGATTGCAGGAGGCACACAAGGTTTTGTGGTTTCCAGCAGATTGGTGACTAGCGAAACAGGGACGTCAGGGAGCGTCGATCGGTTTCGGATCCAGGCTGTTCGAGCCTGTTTTGTGATGACATGGTGTGAATAAAGTGGTTTCTGGTCTGTCCGGCTTGTGGCTTTAACGCTATAATGAAACTGTTTTGGCAATATGGTTACTCTAAGCTGATCTAATATGGTTGTATGTATTGATACTTATTATCAATGGAATATTTTCATACCCCTCTAAAAAGAAAAATAAAATAAAAAAGAAGACATTTCTTCATGAGATAGAGATCATGAGTTCATGACTCCTACAACCCTAAGGCTTCAAATTGAACACTTGGAATACATCTCTTCATGAGATAGAGATAGTGAGTTCATGACTCCTACAACCCTAAGGCCTCAAATTGATCACTTGGAATATGAGAACCTTGCATCCCGTTGTTTACAAATTGAACTATATATATCTCATGAACATTTATTTTTGTAGGGATATTTTAGTAATCGAACTAGTTTTAATTCCGATTCATGAACATTAATAAACAACATCAATTATAATCAGTTGTATTTTTAATTATTACGATTTCATATGGTAAGTAAACATCTTAATGAAAATGAAATATTCCCCTAATAATTCTTTCATTCTCTCATTTCAGTTGTCTCCGATTAATGATTTTTTATATCTCAAATAAGTAAACGTGCCATAACTTTGACCACGATCTCAAGCCATAAAACAGAGCTCGAAATTCTCAAATTTAAACTCGTGTACGTAGCGTGTCATTGATTTTCTCGTGTGGCTAGGACATATTTATCTAGATACCATATATGTTGAGAGGATGTATCCACTTCATATGTTTGACGAAAATTACCATTTTGTCCAAAATCATGACTTTAGGATTATCCTTCAGGAAATAAACTCTTTCTTTTTCGATGTCATAGCATGTTTTCTTTAAATAAATAAAAAATCTAAATTCACTTCACCACACTTAATTTTACACCTAAAATCATTGATATTTATGATCAGCTTCTAGTCTTACCAAATATTCTCTTATACTCTCCGGTTTAATTAATCATAGCCATCAATCAACTATTGATCAATTTCTGAATGAATTGATAACATGGGGAGTAAACTCAAAACTAATTTGAGCCTTGTCCATATTAAGGGTGTGTTTTCTGCGTGACTCAAAGTCGAAAACTAGTTTGAGTTGTCTAACTATGTCTACAGTTCATGCAGAAATTGATGGATTATATCAGAATTGGCTATGGTTAATCGAATTAGAGAGAATACAAGGACAAATAAGAAGTAGTCCGCGAGTACAAACGATTTTCAAGTGTACAATTTCTTTTTTGTTGGAATTTTGAAGTGTAAAGTTGAAGATATAATGTAAATATTTCAAAAGTCTAATTCTACCACCTTTTTGTTCTTGGTAAGTCATACTTAAATAGGATTGTTCTAATAAGTCTCTATCTTTTTACCTAAAATATTTTTTTCTAATTTCTTCATTTGTTCGATTTTTTTTTTTTTAAAACTATTTTACCCTATTTCTCTTTGTCGCTATTGGGGTTATGATAGTATCACTCTTTGTAAATTGACAATTGAGCATATCACAGAACAATTCTTAGGTTCATCTCTAGGGTGAACGAGCATATTCATCCACATTGTCGATTAACATACTTTTACTTAATAAATTTTTAATCTAACGGTCCATATCTTAAATTAGCCTTTAAAGATAATCTTTGTAAAAAATCAATCGAATCAAAAATCGTTTAATTATCTAATTGAGTCAAATAAATGGATGGTTCTAACAACACTTACTACTATTATGATGAACCGTCAATGTATTCCATAGGAATCGATAATTAAAAAGGTCTTCAATTTGATTGATTTTTTACCGAGCTAATATTTGTATTACGTTATACAACATGAATAGTTAGATTAGAAAATTATAAAGTTATTATCCGTTAATTGCAAGAGAATGTGAATATGCTCATTCACTTAAAATGTGAACCTAAGAATTGTCCTCACAAAATCGTATTCTCGCTATGGTTTTTTTTTTTTTTTATAATTCTTGTGAGTCAACGGCCAAAAAAAAAAACAGGACCATAAATTTATTAAAATATACAGTAACATGCGTTAAATTATAAAGTAGAAGTTCGTAAACAATAGTTGGTGAGAGTCTGAGAGATTGGAACATGGTAGCGAAGCGCAGCAGAATTAGAGCCATAGATCTTGTTTATCCTAGGTGTCCCACGATTCTCTATGTCATCGTCACCCACACACCACCTCTATTCTTCTCTCAAACCCTTATCCCACATCCACTCCATTTTCCAGATCCAACCTCGTATCAATGTTCACCATTAACACCCTCTGTTTCTGATACATGAACGACAACAGCAGCAAATGGGTACAACTCTAATGCTGCTTCTCGTGAAGTCGGCGGCGCACAGCCTCAATATCCTTCCTCGCCAGTTCCCTCTCGGCTCTCCTGATCTTTGGTGCAGGAGACTCATTGGAAACAAAGCAGTCTTTCACCATATCCCTGACTATCTTTATTCCTTCGGATTTACCGATAACCACGATAGTCAGAGACTGTATGATAATTTTGCAGGACGTCAACCTTTCAAGTGCGTCTCTGGAGTCCCGGAAAAGATTCTTCCGTTCATGAAATTGTTCCCCGCTGACCCCAATGTCTTTGCAAAGGCCACCATCTTGACGCCAGATCTTGATGATGTCAGATGATAGCCATCCAGTAAAGAGTTTAAATGCTAATTGTGTAGGCATGTGGTGAACTACAAGTTGAAGAAACTCCTTGGCTCTGCGAATAACAGCTGGTTCCTTCCTGGTTGTTGACAATGTGATGCAACTATTATAGGGATCCACCATATACGTAAATCGAATGATGCTAAACACTTGTTGCGTCTTTGGAAAACTTTGTAGCAAATATGGTTCTAGAAGTTTAGGGTATCTCTTAGATAAAGAGACGACTTCAAGTTCAAGAATCCCTTCGTCGCTCCATGAAGGGTCAAACGTATTGACCTCCGGAGGTTTCGACATGTCATGCTCCCCAACGACGCCATTCTGGTTCTTCTCCATCGTCCTTGTTTAAACCTTACGCACAAAGTAATAGAAAGTAAGAAACTGGAGGGTTGGATCTGTAACAAATTAGTTTGGCAAAGATGGTGTGCAAATTTTCTAGGAGATGGGTGGTTTTATAGAGCACGTAGGTTTGAAAACTAAACTAGGCTGGGAAATAGTATCCGACTAGGATTACCAATCCTAAAAGGATAAATACAATTGAAAAGGGTTGGTAATCCGTAATCCTCGTTAAATTTCATGCCCTTGGTGGTTGAACAGTTAACATTGGACTATTAACTAGTACTTTTTTTTTTTTTTTTTGAATGTGAGGTATCATAAAGCGTCAAATGTGGCTATTTTCAAGAGGAAAGCCCTAAAAAAAAAAAAAATTATAATTCCAACACTATATAGATCATGCCATCAGGCCCGTCATGGGTTCGACTCTTACTGACATATATAAAAGTGGAGTGTGCTAAGGGTTTAAAAAAAAATTTGATAAGAAATAAATTAAAAAAAAAAAAAAAACAAGAGGGAAGCCCAAAAATATAAAACCCAAGGGTGTGAGTGTAACCCTACTCATGATAGCGAATTTCCATGGGGTGTCTATCGTCGACGCACAACAGTTTACGGGTTGTGGCTGTTTGAATTGAGGAGACGACATGTCGTTGACTACAAGAGTCGCACAGGGTCTTATGGTTTCCAGTAGATCGGAGGCTAGCGAAACAGGGATATCAAGGAGCATTGATCGGTTTAGGATCCAGGCTGTTCGAGCCTGTTTTGTGCTGACATGGTGTGACTAAAGTGGTTTCTGGTTTATCCGGCTTGTGGCTTTGACGCTATAATGAAACTGTTTTGACAATATGGTTACTCTAGCCTGACCTAATACGGTTGTATGTATTGATACTTATTATCAATGGAAAATTTTCAAAAAAAAAAAAAAAAAAAATCTCCTCATGAGGTAGAGATCATGAGTTCATGACTCCTACAACCCTAAGGCTTCAAATTGAACACTTGGAATATGAGAACCTTGCATCCCGTTGTTTACAAATTGCTATATATATCTCTCTCATGAACATTTATTTCTATAGGGGTATTTTATTAATCGAACTAGTTTTAATTCCGATTCATGAACATTAGTAAACAACAACAATTGTAATCAATTGTATTCTTATTACGATTTCATATGGTAAGTAAACATCTTAATGGGAATGAAATATTGCCCTAATGATTCCTTCATTCTTCCATTCTAGTTGTTTCCGGTTAATGATTTTTTTCAATCCAGATAAGTAAACTTGCCACAAGTTTAGCCACAGTGGTCATCACTTTTCCACTCTCTGGTTTGTGGCTTAAGCTTGAAATTCTCAAATTTAAACTCATGTAGCACGTGTCATTGATTTTCTTGTATGACTAGAACGAATTTATCTAGGTATCTTATATGTTGAGAGGATGGATATGCACTTCATATGTTTGACCAGAATTACCATTTTGTCCAAAATGATGACTTTAAGATTATTCCTTAGGAAATAAACACAATTTTTCTTCGTTGTCTTTTTTTAATTAGATAAACAACTCAAATACTACAACTAGTCTTTGGTGAGTCGAACTCACAATCTCCCGCTTACGAAGGGAAGACCAAGCCACTAGACCAAATAATACTGGGCTTTTCGTTGTATTTTCTTTAATAAAAAATTTTCTTTAATAAAAAAGAAAATCTAAATTCACTTTACCACACTTAATTTTACACTAAAATCATTGATATTCATGAGTTTCTAGTCATATCAAATATACTCTTATACTCTCCGGTTTAATTAATCATAGCCATCTATTTATGTATGAATTGATCATAGCCATCAATGTCCCACGATCCTGTATGTCATGGACCTAGTCATCGTCACCCACACACCACCTCTATTCTTCTCTCAAACCCTTATCCCACATTTCCAGATCCAACCTCGTATCAATGTCCACCATTAACACTCCCTCCGTTTCTGATGCATGAACGACCACAACAGCAAATGGGTACCAGCAGGTATGTTCATAACCTGATTATATACACACTTTCCTTATTCACGTTCCTAATGTAATGGATATATGAATACGTTTGGTAATTGCTACCTCTGATTTAAATTGGAATAAGTAGAATGAGGTTTCTTGACAGTATGCGAATGATTTCGTGCTTTAACAAAAAAAAAAAAAAAACAACCAATGAAAGATGCTACCTTTGTTATTAAAGATGAGGCTTTTGAGCTTTTCGGCTTTGAAATTTAATTTCCTGCGGAATTGTTTGTGCTTATTGGGTAAGTGAACAGGCTAATCACTTATTTCAAACGGATGTACAGAGGATTACCCTGAAGCGCTGGAGATTTTGAAAGCTGCCCTTGCAAACTGTGAAATGCTGCACAGAGCTGAAGCTAAGCAGAAATCAATACCCCGCTTCCAACCAGACCCAGAAACTCAGAAAGTATGTTCTTTTATTTGTTCAACTCTTAAGCTTCTCCGACTAGTTAATAAAGGGTCTTCCTTGTAATGTAGCTGCACAGTATCACATTATATATCAGTACCTTATTATTCTGAGTTTTGCTTATGTTTTATAGTATTTGTTTGTTGACATTCTATGATATGGATTTCTCAAGTGGCATGAAAAGAATACATTGCGAGGCTTATGCAGAAGTCTGGTCATCCAAAGAAGAAGTTTTCCAGTCTCCATGGAAGCGTTACACTGACACTATAGAGAGATAGACAATTTGTGTTTCAAGCAACTTTGGGATGTCTTGAATCATGGCCTGGTCATCCAAAGGATTTTCGCCATCGTCCAACCTCTGGCTCCAAAGATCATGACCGAGGATCGTCTGAATTTCCACCTTCAGATTATACACTGTATGGGTCAGCTCCATGTCAATCACTGTCAATACATGAAATGATCCTGCCCTCATGATATGTAAACCGATCTTCGCTGGAAGCATGTCAGGCCCATTTTGATTTGCTGCAGAGTCATCCCTATATTAAACACAAGACATATAACTGAGAGTCTTAAGATACATATTACTGCAGTAACTACACATAAAAAACAAATTCCATACACATGTAAATGATGTTTTATTTGAGTTTGATTGTGTTTTTTGGATAGCATTTTGATATTCCAGCAACAGAACCAAGGTATTTCCATGAGGAAGAGATCCACAGCTTGGTCGATAGGAATAAAAGAATGCTCGGGCAACTTTGGGGACTTTACAGATATGTTGCATGGTTGTTGGTTTTGGGATATCTTGATTGATTTACCTTTGATCATGTATGCAGACTATGCATATTCCTCTGATAATGATGTTTAACAATGTGTTTCCAATACTGTATTTCTTAAGACTATTTTTTCTCTTCCGAGAGTCTTAGAGTTCAGAATGTAAGTTTAAGTTTCAGGAGGTTTATCTACAAGACTGCAATTATAATATAAGGATAACCCCACAAACTATCAGCACATGCACATATGCATTTCCTCTTGCAATTCCATTCTTATATGAAAAGGGAGAATCATACATAACAAACACTAACTACATAGAACTGTATCAACCTCATGAGTTTCCAAACTTACTGGTGATGTGCATTCTGAGATTGTGCCCAGTAGTTTACAATTGGAGCATTCCATTGCCTATCAGCAACAAAGAACATAATTAGATGGATGCTACATTCACACCTAAATCCAAAAGACTAAAAGACCAAGAACTTACATATGGTTATAAGCAGGATAGTTGTATGCAGGAAAGTTGTAAGCGAGGAAAGATTGATTGCCATTGAAGTGCCTATAATTGAATAATCATTATTGAATATTCAGAAACAAGAAACGTTCATAATCAAAAAAAAAAAAAAAGAGAGAGAGAGACTCACATGTAGTGAGGATAACTGAAACCATATGCATGTGGTTGGTGATGATAGTAACTAGTACCATTGCCTCCAGCAATCCTGATCAAGCCGACTCAATCAGTAAGAAAAGTAAAGAAACGAAAGATTAGAGCAGCTATTAAAGACCGTCATGCTTGAATCTTGAACCCTAAGAATTTTACAGTTTCGTTTCAATGGCCGCTTACTCTTCCTCGCCGGACGGAAGAGGATCTCCGACGGTGAGGATCAGTGTTGAGTCGAGCTGTACCCCGAACTGTGCCAAAGTCCCGTCACCGGTGAGCTCATCTCCGTCCAAGAAAAGGGACTGCCTCGCCGGAGAAATCCCCACACGGTGGTGCACCATTAGCTTCACGGCGGCGACGGTGAGCTCTGTGCTCGGCACGGCCAATTGGAATTGGTGAATGACATTGATCGGCATTTTCTTGAAATGTTAGGGTTTCGAAATGTGAAAATTTGGGGAAATGAGTGGGGGGAGAAATCAGTCTTGGTTTTCAGAGCTTAAATCGGAAATGGTATGCACTCGGAGAATTGAGAGAGCGAAACCCAGAAAATCGACTCCAATACGGCGTCGTTTGATATCTTGGAGGGAAAACCTCCACACGTGGGACCAGGTCCGTCCACCTGGAGTTTTATATTTTTTTCAAAATTATTTATATATATAAATTTCAGCTTTATTCGTCAATGCATAAGTGCTGCGCATTTGGCGCAGTGGCTTGTTTGATTACTTTGTTTTCACCAGGCTCCAAGTTCGAGACTTGCTAGCAGCTAGAATGCTTCTTACTTTTTTTTTTTTTTTTTTCAAGGAATTGAACCTCGGAGATGAATGTGTGTTGCTTCACATTGATTTGGGAAAGGGAACTTGACCTCACAGACATTTCCTAGCTAGGAAAGTGTCTCTTCCAAATACTAGCTGAAAAGCTTGGTCTGATTATTGGGGTCAACAAGAAAAACTTGAATATGGTGATGCGCAAGCTAAGTAGTGAAAATATTTCTACTGGAGACCACTGGACAAGTAAGTGTCACACCCTCAATAGAGTTTATAAGGTTGATGTTGTAACTCATTTGAATGAGAGTACTTTGTAGCAAATATGGTTCTAGGTGTTTAGGGTATCTCTTAGATAAAGAGACGATTTCAAGTTGAAGAATCCCTTCGTCGCTCCCTGAAGGGTCAAACGTATTGACCTCCGGAGGTTTCGATATGTCATGCTCCCCAACGACGCCAATTTGGTTCTTCTCCATCGTCCTTGTTGATCTGCTTCCAAAACCTTGCGCACAAAGTAATAGAAAGTTAGAAACTGGAGGGCTGGCTCTGTAACAAATTAGTCTGGCAAAGATGGTGTGCAAATTTTCTAGGAGTTGGGTGATTTTAAAGAGCACGTAGGTTTGAAACTAAACTAGACTGGGAAACAGTATCCGACTAGGATAAATACAATTGAAAAGGGTTGGTATCCGTAATCCTCATTAAATTGGGCATGAAAATTTGGTGATTGAACCGTTAAACCCCATTGTTTCTTAATTTTTTTTTTAAAGGATATGTGAGGTATTATAAACTATAAAGCATCAAAATGTGGCTATTTTCAAGAGGAAAGCTCCAAAAAAATAAATAAATTATAATTTCAACATTGTGTAGGTCATAAGTTCAAGTCTTACTGACATATGTAAGGCTGGGGTGTGCTAAGGGATTAAGAAAAATAATAAATTAATTTTTTTTTTTAAAAAAACTAGAGGAAAGCCCAAGAACAACCTAAAATCCAAGGGTGTGAGTGAAACCCTACTCATGATAGCGAATTTCCACGGGGTGTCTATCGTCGACGCATAGCAGTTTACGGGTTGTGGTGGTTTGAATTGAGGAGACAACCTGTCATAGATTGCAGGAGGCACACAAGGTTTTGTGGTTTCCAGCAGATTGGCGACTAGCGAAACAGGGAAGTCAGGGAGCGTCGATCGGTTTCGGATCCAGGCTGTTCGAGCCTGTTTTATGCTGACATGGTGTGAATAAAGTGGTTTCTGGTCTGTCCGGCTTGTGGCTTTAACGCTATAATGAAACTGTTTTGGCAATATGGTTACTCTAACCTGACCTAATACGGTTGTATGTATTGATACTTATTATCAATGGAATATTTTCATCCCCCTCTTAAAAAAAAGAAAAAAAAAAGACATTTCTTCATGAGATAGAGATCATGAGTTCATGACTCCTACAACCCTAAGGCTTCAAATTGAACACTTGGAATACATCTCTTCATGAGATAGAGATAGTGAGTTCATAACTCCTACAACCCTAGGGCTTCAAATTGATCACTTGGAATATGAGAACCTTGCATCCCGTTGTTTACAAATTGAACTATATATATCTCATGAACATTTATTTTTGTAGGGATATTTTAGTAATCGAACTAGTTTTAATTCCGATTCATGAACATTAATAAACAACATCAATTATAATCAGTTGTATTTTTAATTATTACGATTTCATATGGTAAGTAAACATCTTTATGAAAATGAAATATTCCCCTAATAATTCCTTCATTCTCTCATTTCAGTTGTCTCCGATTAATGATTTTTTCTGTCCCAAATAAATAAACGTGCCATAACTTTGACCACGGTCTCAAGCCATAAAACAGAGCTCGAAATTCTCAAATTTAAACTCGTGTACGTAGCGTGTCATTGATTTTCTCGTGTGGCTAGGACATATTTATCTAGATACCATATATGTTGAGTGGATGTATCCACTTCATATGTTTGACGAAAATTACCATTTTGTCCAAAATCATGTATGTTAGGAAATAAACTCTTTCTTTTTCGATGTCATAGCATGTTTTCTTTAAATAAATAAAAATCTAAATTCACTTCACCACACTTAATTTTACACCTAAAATCATTGATATTTATGATCAGCTTCTAGTCTTACCGAATATTCTCTTATACTCTCCGGTTTAATTAATCATAGCCATCAATCAACTATTGATCAATTTCTGAATGAATTGATAACATGGGGAGTAAACTCAAAACTAATTTGAGCCTTGTCCATATTAAGGGTGTGTTTTCTGCGTGACTCAAAGTCGAAAACTAGTTTGATTTGTCTAACTATGTCTACAGTTCATGCAGAAATTGATGGATTATATAAGAATTGGCTATGGTTAATCGAATTAGAGAGAATACAAGGACAAATAAGAAGTCCACGAGTACAAACGATTTTCAAGTGTACAATTTCTTTTTTGTTGGAATTTTTAAGTGTAAAGTTGAAGATATAATGTAAATATTTCAAAAGTCTAATTCTACCACCTTTTTGTTCTTGGCAAGTCATACTTAAATAGGATTGTTCTAATAAGTCTCTATCTTTTTACCTAAAATATTTTTTTCTAATTTCTTCATTTGTTAGATTTAAAAAAAAAAAACTATTTTACCCTATTTCTTTTTGTCGCTATTGGGGTTAGAGAGAGATGAATGATCAAATGATAGTATCACTCTTTGTAAATTGACAATTGAGCATATCACAGAACAATTCTTAGGTTCATCTCTAGGGTGAACGAGCATATTCATCCACATTGTCGATTAACATACTTTGACTTAATAAATTTATAATCTAACGATCCATATCTTAAATTAGCCTTTAAAAATAATCTTTGTAAAAAATCAATCGAATCAAAAATCGTTTAATTATCTAATTGAGTCAAATAAATGGATGGTTCTAACAACACTTACTACTATTATGATGAACTGTCAATGTATTCCATAGGAATCGATAATTAAAAGGTCTTCAATTTGATTGATTTTTTACCGAGCTAATCTTTGTATTACGTTATACAACATGAATAGTTAGATTAGAAAATTATAAAGTTATTATCCGTTAATTGCAAGAGAATGTGAATATGCTCATTCACCTAAAATGTGAACCTAAGAATTGTCCTCACAAAATCGTATTCTCGCTATGGTTTTTTTTATTTTTTTTATTTATAATTCTTGTGAGTCAACGGCCAAAAAAAAAACAGGACCATAAATTTATTAAAATATACAGTAACATGCGTTAAATTATAAAGAAGAAGTTCGTAAACAATAGTTGGTGAGAGATTGGAACATGGTAGCGAAGCGCAGCAGAATTAGAGCCATAGATCTTGTTTATCCTAGGTGTCCCACGATTCTCTATGTCATCGTCACCCACACACTACCTCTATTCTTCTCTCAAACCCTTATCCCACATCCACTCCATTTTCCAGATCCAACCTCGTATCAATGTTCACCATTAACACCCTCTGTTTCTGATACATGAACGACAACAGCAGGGTACAACTCTAATGCTGCTTCTCGTGAAGTCGGCGGCGCACAGCCTCAATATCCTTCCTCGCCAGTTCTCTCTCGGCTCTCCTGATCTTTGGTGCAGGAGACTCATTGGAAACAAAGCAGTCTTTCACCATATCCCTGACAATCTTTATTCCTTCGGATTTACCGATAACCACGATAGTCATAGACTGTATGATAATTTTGCAGGACGTCAACCTTTCAAGTGCGTCTCTGGAGTCCCGGAAAAGATTCTTCCGTTCATGAAATTGTTCCCCGCTGACCCCAATGTCTTTGCAAAGGCCACCATCTTGACGCCAGATCTTGATGATGTCAGATGATAGCCATCCAGTAAAGAGTTTAAATGCTAATTGTGTAGGCATGTGGTGAACTACAAGTTGAAGAAACTCCTTGGCTCTGCGAATAACAGCTGGTTCCTTCCTGGTTGTTGACAATGTGATGCAACTATTATAGGGATCCACCATATACGTAAATCGAATGATGCTAAACACTTGTTGCGTCTTTGGAAAACTTTGTAGCAAATATGGTTCTAGGTGTTTAGGGTATCTCTTAGATAAAGAGACGAGTTCAAGTTGAAGAATCCCTTCGTCGCTCCATGAAGGGTCAAACGTATTGACCTCCGGAGGTTTCGACATGTCATGCTCCCCAACTACGCCATTCTGGTTCTTCTCCATCGTCCTTGTTGATCTGCTTCCAAAACCTTACGCACAAAGTAATAGAAAGTAAGAAACTGGAGGGTTGGATCTGTAACAAATTAGTTTGGCAAAGATGGTGTGCAAATTTTCTAGGAGATGGGTGGTTTTATAGAGCTCGTAGGTTTGAAAACTAAACTAGGCTGGGAAATAGTATCCGACTAGGAATACCAATCCTAAAGGGATAAATACAATTGAAAAGGGTTGGTAATCCGTAATCCTCATTAAATTTCATGCCCTTGGTGGTTGAACAGTTAAACCCCATTGGACTATTAACTAGTAGTTTTTTTTTTTTTTTTTTTTTTGAATGTGAGGTATCATAAAGCGTCAAATGTGGCTATTTTCAAGAGGAAAGCCCTAAAAAAAAAATTATAATTCCAACACTGTATAGGTCATGCCATCAGGCCCGTCATGGGTTCGACTCTTACTGACATATGTAAAGGTGGAGTGTGCTAAGGGTTTAAAAAAAAATTTGATAAGAAATAATTTTTTTTAAAAAAAAACAAGAGGGAAGCCCAAAAATATAAAACCCAAGGGTGTGAGTGTAACCCTACTCATGATAGCGAATTTCCATGGGGTGTCTATCGTCGACGCACAACAATTTTCGGGTTGTGGCTGTTTGAATTGAGGAGACGACATGTCGTTGACTACAAGAGTCGCACAGGGTCTTATGGTTTCCAGTAGATCGGAGGCTAGCGAAACAGGGATATCAAGGAGCATTGATCAGTTTCGGATCCAGGCTGTTCGAGCCTGTTTTGTGCTGACATGGTGTGACTAAAGTGGTTTCTGGTCTATCCGGCTTGTGGCTTTGACGCTATATTGAAACTGTTTTGACAATATGGTTACTCTAGCCTGACCTAATACGGTTGTATGTATTGATACTTATTATCAATGGAATTTTTTTTTTTTTTTTTTAAATCTCCTTATGAGGTAGAAATCATGAGTTCATGACTACTACAACCCTAAGGCTTCAAATTGAACACTTGGAATATGAGAACCTTGCATCCCGTTGTTTACAAATTGAACTATATATATATCTCTCTCATGAACATTTATTTATGTAGGGGTATTTTTGTCACGCCTCCAAATCCAAGGCCAATATTGTACTGAAATATGGCTCGTGAATTTGTGACGTGAGTCAAAACAAATAAAATTTTCTTCTTGAATAAATCAACAAGAAGTAAAAGAAATTATATACATGTTTGAATAGTACTTTATTAGAAAACAAATATCGGTAATATATTTACATAACCAAAGTTAAGCAAAATTCGAATCAGTACAGGTATTTACTAGAAATAGTAGTAGAAAAATATTATTTTATCTAGTAGGTTCATCTCATTTCCCCAAGCATCTACTCAATACCTGAAAACAAGAAGGTGTAGCATCATGAGCAACACAAGCCCAGTAAGTACACAACTTACATTCTTATATTAATGTGTCTTATAAGAAATCAAAACTGAACAACCAAGTTAAAATGTACCAAGAACCATTTAAGTTCATACGAATTCTTAAATATGTATATATATATACACACAATACATACACACACATATATACAAATATATTCATTTGTGTGAATGGTTTATGAGACTGGTAATAAATCACTTAATCACATCTCCTTATTGAACCAACAAATATTGCACCATTAATATGTGAAATAAACTTTAAGCAATACATGCTTGATTCTCTTTTTACTCACACCATCACATATTAAAAATATATCATAGATAGATATTTGATCGAATAATATAAGTACACTTCTCTTTTTAGTGAATTTTAGGATTAACTGGTAACAAATCATAAATCCACGTGTTAGGGTCCATAATACCGAAATACGGGAAAGCCAGGTTGACTGGTAACAAATCATAAATCCACATGCTAGGGTCCATAATACCAAAGCACGGGTAAGCCGCAGCATACCAAGGACACTTCCAAGGCATGTATACTCAAAGTAAGCACCCTTCCTAAGAGTATAATAGTGCACTATCTGAATGGACTAGGGCCCACAGCTTAACAACCACGAAGCATAACCACGAAGCACCAAAACACATTTACCAGTAATTCACTTAAGCACGGGGTTGTTGTAATCACCCAGCTTCACAATTATACTTTTCAGACATAATCAAATTCACAACATACAATCTTTATGAATTATAGATCATAATATATGTATATGTACACACACATATAGATACATATACTTAGGAATAATCTCATATGAAAACATGTATAACATAATTGTATATCACAAATAAGTAAATTCACTAGCAAACAACATAATTAAAAAGAAGTTTATACATAATTGAAATCAAGTAAAATAGGTAATAATAAAGCACAAGCATTAAATAAGTAACTATAAACAATTTAACAAAATTAAATTACAGTTAGTATAAACATTAAAAAGAAGCTTATACATAATTGAAATCAAGTAAAATAGGTAGTAATAAAGCACAAGCATTAAATAAGTAACTATAAACAATTTAACAAAATTAAATTATAGTTAGTATAAATATTAAAAAGAAGCTTATACATAATTGAAATCAAGTAAAATAGGTAATAATAAAGCACAAGCATTAAATAAGTAACTATAAACAATTTAACAAAATTATATTATAGTTAGTATTTCAGTCCTTATGTCCAAATCCATTGAAGTTCATCAACCATGTTCATGTTTCTCCAATTAGAGTCATCAAACTTCAAGATGTGTTATGTTGTCCATCACAAGTCCGAATTAGTCAATTGAGTACACCATTTGAAAGGGTTTTTCACAAGTAATGCAATGGAATAAGTCATGTAGTCCAAATCAGAGTGATATAGTCCAGAAATGGTGAAGAACCATAACAGTGCAGAAACCGATATTTTTGATATTGTCCTTTGATGTCTAAGTAATTACGTACAGTGTATTTTACCATTACTTCTCAAACTCTCCATATCAGAAGTAGAGGTCCTAAGCTTCAAATTGATATAAAGTTTGTAGAAAATGGATAAGAAATGAGGGAGATATGAATTTTTGAAGTTGTGATGGCTGTATGAGGTTTCCAGCAAGTTTAAAAGTTGAAAACTTTGATTAGCCATAACTTCTTCATTTCTTAACCTTTTTTTGTGATTCAAAAGCCTAAATTGAAGAACTTTTGATGAGGAATTTAATACTGTAATTATTTTTGACAAAAAAGATTTTTTTATATACGAAAATACTAGTTTGCAGCAAAGCAGATCCTTTTCCATCTTATCATTGATTATGTAGTTTGATAAATCTTAAAGACAAAAGAACATAAAAAATGTATTCATGTACTTACTTAAGAAACTCAGAAGGTCTTGTGATCAAACTTTGGACTTCTTTCACAAAAAGGAAACTTCTTAAGAGAAATAGGATGAAGGATTTGTGTGAATAACTTCTAGTTGAGTTTTCTCTTCAACTAAGGGAGTTTTAGATCAATTTTGCATTTGATCTTCAAGCTTGTAAGAAGTATGATCAGATCATATGCTTAAATAGGCTAGAAATAAGCATAAAATAAGTAAGTGACAAATTATTATAAGGTGAGTGACTAATTACTATTTAGGTTAAATGATTAAAATGATAGAATAAAATTAAAAAAAAGTAAAAAGAAAGAAAGCATAAATCCACTTGCTAAATATATATATATATGCATATATATATATACACACACACACATACACATCCATATTTACCCAATTAAAAATTACAATAATTAGTACTAAAATGACATGCATCACAAAAATAACATAGATGACAGTCTTGAGCTCAATAACAAAGATTTTTCAAATATAGTTAATAATATAGTGTTTTATAGTTGACACTAATTTTCGGGTTATTACAATTTTATTAATCGAACTAGTTTTAATTCCGATTCATGAACATTAGTAAACAACAACAATTGTAATCAATTGTATTCTTATTACGATTTCATATGGTAAGTAAACATCTTAATGGGAATGAAATATTCCCCTAATGATTCCTTCATTCTTCCATTCTAGTTGTTTCCAGTTAATGATTTTTTTCATTCCAGATAAGTAAACTTGCCACAAGTTTAGCCACAGTGGTCATCACTTTTCCACTCTCTGTTTTGTGGCTTAAGCTTGAAATTCTCAAATTTAAACTCATGTAGCACGTGTAATTGATTTTCTTGTATGACTAGAACGAATTTATCTAGGTATCTTATATGTTGAGAGGATGGATATGCACTTCATATGTTTGACCAGAATTACCATTTTGTCCGAAATGATGACTTTAAGATTATTCCTTAGAAAATAAACACCATTTTTCTTCGTTGTCTTTTTTTAATCAGATAAGTAACTCAAATACTACAACTAGTCTTTGGTGAGTCGAACTCACAATCTCCCGCTTACGAAGGGAAGACTAAGGGGCTTTTCGTTGTATTTTCTTTAATAAAAAAGAAAATCTAAATTCACTTTACCACACTTAATTTTACACTAAAATCATTGATATTCATGAGTTTCTAGTCATATCAAATATACTCTTATACTCTCCGGTTTAATTAATCATAGCCATCTATTTATGTATGAATTGATTATAGCCATCAATGTCCCACGATCCTGTATGTCATGGACCTAGTCATCGTCACCCACACACCACCTCTATTCTTCTCTCAAATCCTTATCCCACATCCACTCCATTTTCCAGATCCAACCTCGTATCAATGTCCACCATTAACACTCCCTCTGTTTCTGATGCATGAACGACCACAACAGCAAATGGGTACCAACAGGTATGTTCGTAACCTGATTATATACACACTTCCTTATTCACGTTCCTAATGTAATGGATATATGAATACGTTTGGTAATTGATACCTCTGATTTAAATTGAAATCAGTAGAATGAGGTTTCTTGACAGTATGCGAACGATTTCGTGCTTTAACCAAAAAAAAAAAAAACAACCAATGAAAGATGCTACCTTTGTTATTAAAGATGAGGCTTTTGAGCTTTTCGGCTTTGAAATTTAATTTCCTGCGAAATTGTTTGTGCTTATTGGGTAAGTGAACCGGCTAATCACTTATTTCAAACGGATGTACAGAGGTTACCCTGAAAGCGCTGGAGACTTTGAAAGCTGCCCTTGCAAACTGTGAAATGGTGCACAGAGCCGAAGCGAAGCAGAAATCAATACCCCGCTTCCAACCAGACCCAGAAAGTATGTTCTTTTATTTGTTCAACTCTTAAGCTTCTCCGACTAGTTAATAAGGGTCTTCCTTGTAATGTACCTGCACAGTATCACATTATATATCAATACCTTATTATTCTGAATTTTGCTTATGTTTTGTAGTATTTGTTTGTTGACATTCTATGATATGGATTTCTCAAGTGGCATTCTATGACATTCTATGACATTCTATGAAAAGAATACATTGTGAGGCTTATGCAGAAGTCTGGTGATGATACACACGCAGACTAAATAACCTAACTCCTCACCTCAATGATGTCTTGCTGACCTGAGTGGAAGATTGATTTATTTGGAATTGGAAAAGTGTGATTAGAATCATAGAACATTGGGTTGAAAGTGACTTTTCCCTTTTGAAAAGAGAGGAATAAAACATGTTTTCTTAAGCATAGAAAACAATTGTCCTTAGAGAATTACGTTAGATTTCATATTAATGACACCTTGATCCCATTCCTGGAGGACAATTTTATTTTTGTAAAATGTATGAGTTCCCTTGGTTTGTTTCACATTATCGATCAAAGTATAGCTTCTAGGAATGACTTGGATGGTTTAAATACATAGTATGCACTGAGTCAAGGGACAATGAACTCCCTGCTGGGTCTTTATATATAGTGATATCAGCCTTACCTAAGGCTTGTCGGATGTCTTTTGCTAATATTTTTACTTCACATTTGGGGTTTGCGAACCATTCTTGTGCTAAGAATCTTTATTTGCTAGGTTTGTGCTTGATGGTTGTTAGATTCCTCTTCTTTGGAGATTGAGGCTCTCTTTTAAACTTAATATTAGTATATACATACAGTATTGGTTGGAATATCATCCTGCTGGCCGGTTAGTTCACTTATGTAATAGATCTGACCTTCTCATAACTTAATACATCACTCTTTATAGGGTTTAGCTTTTATGCTAGTTTTATAGTTTTTGAGCAAATTTTTCATTCACAAAATTAGCATGCTAGTTTTGCCTAATTCTCTCTCTGTTAGATGCATAGACTATCGTGCATTTTTTTGTTGATACTGGTAATGACGTGATCCATACCATGAATTATTTTTCAATGTAATTAGTATTTTTCAGATAAAACAAACCAAAACAGAAACATGCCACACACACTCACAGAGGCAGAACATAACACTGTCAACAAATCAAATGTAATTGAAACTTCAACATAGTATATAGACTTGAGTTTAGAGGTAGTTGTGCCCTCCTGATAACTACTGTATCTTATGCAATTGGATTAGTTATTAAACCCAATTCCTAATGTGATGAAGGAAAAATATGCAGGGTGAGAAGTCATTAAGTACAGTCTGCCTGGAGACCCAATTACTGTACAACATCATGATAGAGTGATACACTAGTGTATCAAGCAGCTATGGGATGTCTTGAATCAAGGCCTGGTTATCCAAAGAAGAAGTTTTCCAGTCTCCACGGAAGTGTTACACTGACACTATAGAGAGATACACAACTTGTGATTGAAGCAACTTTGGGATTTCTTGAATCATGGCCTGGTCATCCAAAGGTTTTTCGCCATCGTCCAACCTCTGGCTCCAAAGATCATGACCGAGGATCTTCTGAATTTCCACCTTCAGATTATACACTGTATGGGTCAGCTTCATGTCAATCACTGTCAATATATGAAACGATCTTGCCCTCATGATATGTAAATCGATCTTTGCTGGAAGCATCATAGGCTCGTTTTGTTTTGCAGCAGAGTCATCCCTATATTAAACAATCACAAGTTGTTTATCTCTCTATAGTGTCAGTGTAACGCTTCCATGGAGACTGTAAAACTTCTTCTTTGGATGACCAGGCCTTGATTCAAGACATCCCATAGCTGCTTGATACACTAGTGTATCACTCTATCATGGTGTTGTATAGCAATTGGGTCTCCAGACAGGCTGTACTTAACGACTTCTCACCCTGCATATTTTTCCTTCATCACATTAGGAATTGGGTTTAATAACTAATCCAATTGCATAAGATACAGTAGTTATCAGGAGGGCACAACTACCTCTAAACTCAAGTCTATATACTATGTTGAAGTTTCAATTACATTTGATTTGTTGACAGTGTTATGTTCTCTGTGAGTGTGTGTGGCATGTTTTTGTTTTGATTTGTTTTATCTGAAAAATACTAATTACATTGCAGAGGAAAGAAAGGGGGGCGGGGGTGGTGAGAGTTGTGGCGTGTTTCTGTTTTGGTTTGTTTTATCTGAAAAATACTAATTACATTGAAAAATAATTCATGGTATGGATCTAATATCCTTCATTACCAGTATCAACAAAAAATGCAAGATAGTCTATGCATCTAACAGAGAGAGAATTAGGCAAGACTAGCATGCTAATTTTGTGAATGAAAAATTTGCTCAAAAACTATAAAACTAGCATGAAAGCTAAACCCTATAAAGAGTGATGTATTAAGTTATGAGAAGGTCAGATATATTACATAAGTGAACTAACTGGCTAGCAAGATGATATTCCAACCAATACTGTATGTGTCACGCCCCGAATTTTGAATAACAAATTCATAAATCCGAGACATGAATATATAACTAAAAACACAAAACTCTCAAATTCAAAACTCAAATTATTTATTACAACAAAATTGTAAGGCTCAAATTGAGCATCACTCACCTCGCTATTACAAACACTGTAAAACTATAACTATTACTCTAACCCGTACGATCACCGTCCTGAATCTCCTAACCTGCAAGATTTCCTGCTACACAATTTGAATAGTGTACCGGGATTGCAACAACACCAAACCCGGTAAGCTTTTGACAGCTCGTGAGTAAATAAGAAGGGAATGTTGATTTTATAACACATTTATTTTAACTCAAGTAAAAATCAACAATCACATCATCTGTAAGGAAACATCAAACCAAAACACGGAACATTCACAACGAATACATTTCCACAATCTTCAAATCCACAATATCACTACTTTGGTCCATCCCAACTGTTTGGATCCAACTACAACTACATCTCGGTTCTTATCTAACCGGCGGTCTTCGGACTCCCAGTCCTCAGAGCACTACAATTCTACCCTCTAGGTTCTTATCTAACCGGCGGTCTTCGGACTCCCAGTCTTCAGAGCACTACAACTACATCTCGGTTCTTATCTAACCGGCGGTCTTCGGACTCCCAGTCCTCAGAGCACTACAATTCTACCCTCTACACATCCCCCAATGTCCATCATAAAATCTACATGACTCAGAGATCATAATCATCACGTATAAATATGATAAGTCACGTATAAAGCACATATAAGTATGGTAAGTCACGTATAAAGCACATATAAATAAGGTAAGTCACATCCCAAACCATAATAAATAATCATCGCAATTCCACACCCACCTCAATGTCACACCATTCCATATATATATCCACGTAAATATATATATACGTAATTATCCGCACAGGGATAATCACTAATACCAACTATAAATCACACACAAGAAAATCAGGAAATTCATTTTGTATAATTAAAACATTTTACTTACCTATGGACCGTAGTTGATCAAGTCCATATGATTAAAAACAAATATTTATTCCATAAATATTTTTCACACAATTACGACAAAATAAATTAATTAACAGTACTCGGTTCGTAATATGAACCGCGTGAGATTTACTCACCTCTAATCCCGCTGCGTCTTCAATTTCACAAACCACGCCACAACCGCTCACCAAGGAAGGCCGTCAATCACCTAAATCCAATATGATTCAAAACTTAGCCAACAACTCATAAATAAAAATAAAGACGATCCGACGGTCGGATCGAATTTATATGATGATCCAACGGCCGGATCCTCACGGATCGCCCATAGGATCATCCCCCAAAATTATTACGAAGATCCAACGGTCGGATCTTCCTGAATCGTCCTTATAAACATCTCTACAAATTTTCACGAAAATCCGACGGTCGGATTCTCACGAATCGCCTTCCAAAACCCTAATTCACAATTATACGAAGATCCAAAAGTCGGATCTTCGCCTGTGACCTCACAAGGTCACCGGGACAGTCATACGATCAACATATCAAAACTACAAGTCCATCGGACGGTCCGATCTTCGAAAAACAATAATTGGGTTATCGAAATCGATCGAAACCGTAAAAATTCATAATTAAATCATACGATATCCAAAAATTATGAATTATATATGCAAACGATCGTATAGAAACGTAGAATCTAAAACTGTAAAGAAATCACATTTTTGACCCCCGGAGGTGGCCGGAAAAGGGCCGCCGGAAAAGAGGCAGAGCCGCAGCCGACCACCGCCAATGGTGTCGGGGCCTGGCTGCTCCTCTTCCTCTCATCAAGCTGAACAACTTTCATAACTAGCACGAAGTCTGAAAATGACCGGAAGGGGTCGAAAATTACCTTGAACAGTATGAATGTGGCCGGAAATTTTCCAGAAACCGGCGAGAATTTCCAGAAACCGGCGAGCTCAATTTTTGACGTAAAAACTTCAATTTCAGGCCTCGATTCCTTCTAGAGAGTTGTTAAGAACATCAATTTGAACCCACTGGAAAACGAATCAATCAAAACGATGCACTACATCTCGAGATATACCGATCTAAAGATTTTCGTTTCGGATCGAAAACGTACCGAGCTCCGACGAACGTGAAACCGGTCACTCTAGGTGTAATCCTCCTAGTATGATGATCAGCAGGTTGAGGGGAGTTCATGGAGCCAAGGATCGGAAGTTTTGGTGGCCGGAGCTAGGAGAAAACCGTCGTTGACCAAAATTGAGCTTTAATCGAAACCGGGCCGCCGCCGCCTCTAGGGGCCACGCCGCCGTGTAAGGTGGCCACATATGGGTTCGGAGGAGGGAGGCGAAGCTTCTGGAGGTGGTCCGGCGTCGAATGGTGGCCGGTGGGTGGAGAAAGGTGGCCGGAGCTTCGTGCTCTGTTTTTCCGTCTCGGACGCGGGGAAGAGAGAGAAAAGGGTGGCCGGTTTCCAAAACCGGAAGTGAGTTATTTTTGGAAAATTTCCAAAAATAGTAGCTTTTATACCAATTTGGAAATAACTTCAAAAAATCATAACTAATTCATACGAACTCCGATATTTGCGTTCCGTATATGCACGTGATCGTATCGACGAGCTCTACAACTTTCATGAAGGAAGTTTTCCCAAATTTTGTACGTATAAAAAGTCGATTTTTGAGACGCCCCTAAATACGTACGATTTCGAAATAAAATCGATCGAACTACTTCTACACTTCTCCAAGCTTCGTACAATCACCCATGACCACGAAATCATTCAAAAATTTCCTCGGAAAATAATTTGGATTTTCGGAGTATTACAGTATGTATATACCAATGAATTAAAAGGCGCGTGCCTTGAGGCTTCATGTGCTTGAGGCGTACGGAAAAACGCCTCTGTTTTACAGCTGAGTAGCCGGAATTTGCTGCAAAACCGTCAGAGTCTTCAAGTTTCTCACCGTCGATTTGCTCTCCAAACCTGACGATTCGATGAACGAAGACCGGAGATGGGACATAGACGAAGAAATTGGCGCCGGTACGACTGCCAGAGATGGCCGGACGGCTAGGTTCCCGCCGGAGCCCCTGAAAACTTTGCGTATCTATTGGAGAAAATGCAGAAGAAGAAACCGATTCAATCTTTGATTGTTGTTTTTGGTGCACATGGCATGCACGTGATTTTATTACCGTGCTGACCCTTTGATTGTTGATGACGTGTTTGATAGAGTAGGGTACTTTGTGTACGTCGTTATGTAGCAATTTGAGATTTACAAACTGACATTTTTGATTGGATTTACAAGCTACCATCTAGCTTGAGTCTATTGGATATTTTATCATCTGCAATCATATTACCACTAGTTCTTCAATAGGTTGTCTTGCAGAGATATAATAGAGACACAATTGTATTAATGCAAATAATTTCACAAATGCAGGTCATGTTGTGAGCTTTGTTAATTTTTAGGACTCTATTTTAGTTGTGAGCTTTGTTAACTTCCAATAATGAACTATGAAATTGAGAGGCGATTAAATCGGTTTCTTGGTATCTAACAATATGATATTTAGCATGCTGGATCAATTTTCTTTCGTCAGTATCTTTATCACATCATGGTCTGTATCTTTATCACATTATGGACTGACTGTTGTTATCAACTAGATTACATATGGTTTTAGTACATACTTATTATGAATAGATGATAATTTATAATGTTTTTTTTTTGTTACAATACATGTTTTATATATAAGATTAATAATTACATAAATATAGTTATACAGCTCATTTATACGTAAGGCTTAAGCCTTAAGCCTCAAGGCGAACGCCTTCTTGAGGCTCTCCCCAAAACGTCTCAGCCTACGTCTTAGCGTTTTAAAACATTGCTTAGTATGTAACATGTGTCTTTTCACTGAAAGCTGGATCAGATGATCATGTATGACGTGCTCGTGCACAAACAAGGTCTTCCATTGAGAAATAACCTTGTCAGTTTATTGGGTGCTTTCATCATAAAAAAAAATAAAATGCATTTAGATGAGCTTTGCTTAAAAAAAAAAAAAAAATTGGGATGTACAGTAGACTAACTTGGTCAATGTGTTTCATAGCTTTCAGAAATATGGGGTTGTTGCCTGAGGGGCCAAGACAGTCATGTCCATTAGGAGCCTCGTTGTGAAGCTATCAGATATTGTTAACCATCGGGGTTGGCGGGTTGCATTATTTGTTCTGGTCAGAGTTGCCAGTGATTGTAGACAATCAAGGGTCATCCAATTCTCCTTTTCTTTTTATGGTTATTTGGTCTTCTCTTTTTTGTAAAATTGGAAACAATAGCATATATGACAATATTTTGAGTCCTTCCTTCTCAAGTGTTAAAACTCTGTCACTGGTTAGTGAATTCCATACTATTTACATTGTTTGGGGTACTGAAAAAGACCTTTCAATTTTCCTTGTTCATATTTGCAAATGTGTAAACGATTGATGAAGGGGATGCTCTGTAGATGTGTGAGTATTAATAACAGCACTGTATATGAAACTTTTAAGTCTTTAATCTAAGATTTTTTATCTTCTGGTTCATGTGAATCTCTTTGCTAGCTCAAGCTTTCATCTTTAAAATAGCTCAGAGCCGCAGATAATAATGCATAGGTTTGTGCATGACACCTAGAAAGCCATTTAAGGAATCGTTTCCTAGCGTTTCTTAAATGTTGTGAAATCACTTTTATCTATTCCAGTCAAAGATTTATAGCAACTAAAAAGTGCTTTTAGTTTTAGGTATATGAAAGAAGGTTGATTGCTCAATAAAGACCCTTATTATCGTATTCACATCTATAATAGAGAACGATGCTTGTTTTATAAGGTTTCGATTTCAAACTGAGATAGAAGGGGGTGCTATTTATAGATTCAAACTACCAAATTTCAGCACCTATGACTAGCTTGAAGCTGAATGGATAAAAAAAACCACAAATTAAAGACTCGGAAGCTGTGACCATCTGACCACATAGCAAAATCAGGACTAGGCCAGTACAAAATCTAGTCCCTCCGAACCTTTGGAGTTCTAATCATTACACCAGCTCCTGATTTTTTTAAAAGCTTAAAATACTAGGTGGTGCACGACGATTAGATACAGTGGTATACAACGATGATGACTCCCAGCCGTTGATGCTTGTAGGCTCCATGGCAGGACTTACGTGCATATACGGTTGGAGATCATTCACGCGTATTCTAATCATAACCAGCACTTCTTCTTCTTTTTTAGTTCCAGGCGATGGAAGGGTCATTCAACCACGGATTGTGTCCGAAGTTCTCTTGGTCGATACCTTCAAGAAATCTTTCTAAAGGATCTTGCATAGAGTGATCACCGAATATCTTGACTTCTTCCCATTCATGTAAAGGAGGCATCTGAATATCCATCTCATGACTACTAAAGCTTTGGTTGGTACTTGCTATTCCTACTTGTGGAAGTAGTATTGGTGGTTCAGGTTGGATCTGAAACTTTTGTGTGTCAACAGCAATATCATATTGTTGTGAAAATACTTGTAACCAATTGAATGAGTTGGAGTTACTATTTGCTTCAGAACTTCCACAAGTACTTGAATTCCCAGATGCCAAGTTAATCATTTGGTTCCCCAGAAGAGTTTCAATCTCCTCCTGCAAGTACGCAACCTGCACAATACCGAAAAGCTTATATGCTGTCATAAAATAGACGACCATATATGCACATGAAGCTAACAGAAGGTTACCTGCTGTTGAAGTGCAAAGATTTGTGAAACACACCCATAAATCGGATCACGCATCCGAGCTATTGCTTCATAAGACATGGTGAGAGCAGCATCACTTCGATGCTGTACTGGTAAGTGTAGCAGTAGCTTCGAGACATTACTTGCACCAAACACTTTGTGCACAGCTGAAAAATGGGTTGCAGCTTGGTCATAGCAGAAGTAAGGAGCAAACACACACTCACTTGTGCATTTTCTCCTCAGAAACCTGCATGCTCCACATGAAGAACCCAATCCTGTCATATTTTTTAAGCTTTTAGTGGTACTAACCTGTAGTGTCAAGAGATTGAGATTGATTTTTCAGGTGGTGGCTAGTACTATAATGTGACTGGTTTACATCCAAAGTGCTTGTGAGTCTTTATAGCCATCACATAATGGACATTCTTTACTTTAATGAAAGGTATTGTTCTTTTAGGTCTCCTTTATGGCCTGCACTATTAATCTCAAATTGGGTAAGCATTTCTTCATAATTAATCCTCTCTAAAGGTAGAATCTTCAAGAATGAGACTATTCATGGAAGACCTAATCATCATCATCATAAGCTGGGGCTCGAAAAGATGGGAAATCATGGCCTAGAACATTAAGCTTTATTATATAGTGGGTCCAGTACATATGTACAGTGGCCATATCTAACTTTATTTATCAAATATGGAAAGCTCATCATGCTCAAAAGAACATTTATGAGGAAAAGTAGAAGAAGTGGCCTTTCACACTTTTTTTTTTTTAGTGGCCTTTCACTTTTCAAACAATTAGGAAACCATCTGTTAGCTATCAATATTTGCAGTTGATGATATCTTGTTTATTTGCTAACTATGGCTTTCTGGGTAGCAATTGATCCATGGCATTTGTATGACAGTAAATCCAAACTCAACTAAACAACAAAAGCTTAATCAAAATGTTCTTTAACAATTAATTAGTTGTTAGATGACATGCCTTGACCAACAAGTATATCAAGCTAACTACTACATGCATCTCAACTTACTCATAAACATAGTGACGTACAAATAAAGTTCCATATTTACTAAAATTTTAACAAAACCAAAGTATTATCAAATACTTGGGCTAACTGTATATCAAACTAGCATTCCTTTCAGAGGCATTAATTATAATCAACCATGCTAATTACTTTCCTAAAGGCGTAATGAGGTGATGATCTCCACTTACTTGGGCAGCTATTCGAGGAATCCATAAGCCAGTAATTGCATGAGGGCTTAGTAAGAAACTTGTACCAAACATTACTATAAATTAGGGCGGCCACTTGGTTTAGTAATTACCAAACCGACCGAATACCAACTGATACTTTAGATTTAGTAAACTGACTTTTTGGTAACCGACACTGATAAAACGGAAAATGAAAATTACAGAAATAAATTTGGTTTTAGTAAATACCGAATCTGCCGACTATCTAAATATATTAACTTTATATACTATGGTTTTCAATATATACATACATGTATATTAAAAAATAAACATAAAAATTTTCATAATAGTATGAACATTACTCAATATACTACATTAATAGTATACTAGCCCCTTAACATGTGCTCCGCTCATATCAATTGACTTTTATTTTTTTAAATTAAAAAAATTTACAGCAATTTATCTCCTGATTTTGGGGAAGTTTCTCATTTTTTTCATGGGATGTATTGCAAATTTTTGAAATATGATATAGTTTATTGACTATCTTATCCTCATATAGAAATAATTTATTTATTAATATTTAAGGAATGTGATCAATTAACCCAAATACAAGTCACAAAAGAAAAAAATATACACAAAACCCTAGGAGAGTATTTCTCTCAACCTAGTCTTCTACGACACCCTAGCCTCTAGCCTCTTGCTATCGCTTCCTCCTCTCCATGGCCTCCATAGATGCCGTCACAGCAAGCTCTGGTGTTCCTCTTGCTCTCGCAGCGGGTGGTAGCGCCCCAGATCTGGGAAAGATTGGTGATGGTCCTGTGTGCAGGTCCTCCCAATCTTTTCTACTTGGCAAACCTTTGATCAAGGATGGCAATGATGTGCCTCTTGTCACTCTGAAGAAGAAGACGGGTAGACCGCCAAAAGTAAAAACAAGAGCCAACGTCCCAGTAACTGCAATTGGAGGTTCAGTTTCTAGCCCTAGAGATAAAGGCAAAGGAAAGCCTTAGGTTGTCTTGGTCTTTTGCCTACCAATTGAAATTGGGTTTTCTATTATTTTCTTCTTAGTTTACTCTAGTTGTACACCAATTGAGGTCTCTAGGTGATTATGTTTACTTTTTAAAGAGGGGTTAGTAGTGAGGACTTGATTTCTTGTTGTTTAGGCTCAATAAGTGAACGTATGTGTTAACAATGAGGGTCACCTGTTTTTTGTTTGGCGGCTTGTGCCATTTAGTTTTTTTGGTATGAGACAACATCTGATGTACATGTCTTCTGGCCATGGATAAGTAATGAAATTATCTATTTTCTTAAAAAAAATTGTTTATTAATATTTATACTATGTGAGGGCATATATGGTAGTGTAAAAATTTAACCATTCTCTCAAGAATTGACTTAATTATATAACATGTATTTTGAGTAACCTAGTCCAAGATGGTTAAATAACCTAGTTTTATTGAAAATGACTAAAATTTAATGTCATATATACAAAAGAAAGCTATGATTAGTAGATGAATACGAAGTTTACGGCTATAAGATTGAAAAACCTAATTATGTTCATTCTAATTTATATTACAAATAATTAGTTGTTCTAAAGTTGGTAATACCGAAAATTAAAATACTGAATTTAATAGATATGATTAAAAACTGAAAATTTTAGTTAGTAATTGGTACCTCAATTTTAAAACCGAAAACTTTTATTTTGAAGTTGATAATATTTATAACAGATTCGAATCGACCGAGCGAGAGCGTTACTATAAACCTTTCAGTCAAAATCAAATGATGGGGTTGGTGGCCGTTTCGGCTATATATGTCATGCTTTTAACCTTATCGAGATAATATTTACATACATTGTTTCAACATTGCTAGCTAGTTTCCTAGCTTAGGGATTTGGCATAGAGTCTGACTCATGGCGTCTATAATTGTCTCTATATATCCAATTCTCCATTATTATGCTAATTTTAAAATGATCATGCATGTACTGGTACCCCATTTGCAAATTTAAACGTACATTATCAGGTTGGCTGTTGGCCACTACTTACTTGTGGGTCGGTGCTAATTGAACTGTTCTTGTCTTTCAGAACACCACAAAAAGCTTCAAACACAGCAAGCTTCCAAATTTTCCCAAATCTCTGAAGCCAAACAAAGAGGAGAGAGTTGCAAAGTGCTTAAACTTCAATTTTTATCTACTATCTACCTATCTACCTATATGTTCGTGACTTCGTGTGCTTCATGGCTCTAGATATAAAAGCATTATTGGAGAGACAGAATGCCATTACCAGTTAAATGAGTAGCTACTTTCTGTCATTTCAGGACTGTGAAGTTTTTGGGTTCAAGTGAAATTAAATGCATGGGAATGGAATGCTATGGGGATGGTGGGGGAGGAGCTTTCGAGCTTTCGAGTTTAACGATGAAAGTGTCTTTCCCTATCATGCTTCAATTATCATTTTCTAGTACCACCTGCAAATGCTAGCTAGGGTCTCTTTGTTGTTATTGTAGGCTTATAGCTAGCTAGATCTCCCAGTGTGTCTCTTTTGAACTATGAAGCATGCATGTGCTTGTGAGTTTGAATAAACCTAATTACCCTGTACAGTTTCTGGGCTACGTGATAAGTCTGCTTCTGAATCCTTAATTTTCTGATTATTTTCTCTGAATATTTGAGCTGCCATCAACTGGATCAAGTAATTGATCCAAGTTTTTCTTTTAAAGTTGAAAATCTGTGACAGATTTCTGTG
The DNA here is from genome assembly GCF_002994745.2 of Rosa chinensis. Lineage (NCBI taxonomy): Eukaryota > Viridiplantae > Streptophyta > Magnoliopsida > Rosales > Rosaceae > Rosa > Rosa chinensis. Next base: position 58,316,722 of record NC_037088.1, on the reverse strand, counting down.
AAAGTTCGAGGGTTTAATCAAGTTAAGGGAATCATGCATGCATTGTGGTGGTTATTTGGAATATTAGGCTTGATGTGCTAATTCGCTTGCTTTCTGCATTTTGTTTTGTAGTTCTAGCTGCACATCCTGCAGCTTGAAGAATTCAACTTTTAAGACAGAAACCTAACAATATTGAAGGAAAGCTCATCGAATATATGCTTTTACTTTCTTTTGGGTGTCGACCATTGTTATGTTACCAATGCCATTGTGATTTTTCCCTCTGTGGTCAAAAAGAGAAGAATAGTGAATGAAACTATAGAATGTAGGGTCTATTTATGCAAAATTCTATTGTAATTTTGCCCTGTCTGTGGTCAAAAAGAGAAGAATAGTGAATGAAACTATAGAATGTAGGGTCTATTTATGCAAAATTCTATTGTAAACTTGATATGTTGATGTTTCATGTTACGTGGTATCATTTTAGCGACGGCCGTCATTTTAATATTTTAATTTATTACTCAGGCTCTAACTGTTTATACCACCCCATGAAACTATAGAATGTAGGGTCTATTTATGCAAAATTCTATTGTAAACTTGATATGTTGATGTTTCATGTTACGTGGTATCATTTTAGCGACGGCCGTCATTTTAATATTTTAATTTATTACTCAGGCTCTAACTGTTTATACCACCCCCCCCCCCCCCCCCCCCAATCCTGAGAATACGGATGTCAAAATCACATGTTCTTATTTTCTCAAATAATGATTTTTAACCACTACTAAAACAGACAGAAATTCTTTTTACAAATTTTTCAAAGTGAAAAATTTGTTCAATTATTCGGTGTTCTATTCATTGAAACACATTCTAAAATCATGATGAGCTTATGGTACAAGAGAATTTCAAGAAGAAAAAAAAATAGTGTTAGCATGTTTCAACGTGCCAAATGTTGTATTCAAATTGTCAAGATCTTAATCTCACTTTAGGGGATCGAAGTGGACCTTTGGTATTGGGCCGGACTCTTAATTTGAGGCTATCGGTGAAGCTTGATCTTGGTCTTCAGTGGGCTAGGAAAAATGAAGAATGTAGACCCTGATCTTGGACCCGGAACCTACTGATGTTGATCCAGCACGTGCAGATGGGACCTGTTTTAGTCTATTCTAGCGCGCGCGCACACATTTCTGTAAAATTATTGTATTTTTGTATAAATCCAAGAAAAAACAAAGAAATGAGAATTATTTGTAAAAATATTGAACTTTTGTATAAATCCAAGAAGAAACAGATATGGAAAATTGTTGCCAATCACAAACATTTTATTCACCTCATCTCCAACTCTATATTTTATTATTTTCCTTCCCATAATTTTATAGAAAAAAACCAAAAAAGACCCACAAATAATAGAGATGGTTTTCTTCCGAAGTCTTCGATTCTGAAATCTGTGGTACTAACTTACCCTAATTTTTGGTGGTGAAGAAAAGCCCTTGAAAACTAACCTCAGAGAACCAATTAATGTGGACTGATCGGCTGCATACAGTCTCCGTTTGCCACGTGGAAGCAAGCCAATCTTGATTCTATGGTGGTGAACAACTGAGTAAGCTAATCCTCAGGATGTGAATTTCTGTACACTAGCTCAAACACAACGACTATAAGTTCAAACCCAGTTCCTCATTTCAAAGACCACTCTTTGCTTTGGGCTTGCAGGCAACTGGTTAGTTCCTCTCTGGGCCTCAGTTCCAATATTACATCACAACCCTTCCGATCTCTGACAATGGCCACCGCCGTCTCCACCATCGGAGCTGTCAACAGAGTCCCGGTACTGTGTCTTTCCCGCCCTTTTTTCATATATGCCTTCACTTATTTACAGTTGCAATAAGAAGCTAATTAAAATGTTTAACATGGTAAGTATGTAGTAAAATAACAGTTAATCCAACAATTAATTAATATATGAAGCATTTAATCTTGTGCATGATAAATATACAGAAATATTCTCTTTTCTTAGATATAGTATGGTAGCATGAGCGCGGATGTTATGTTGTTACTAGTGAATAAAAATATGGAGTTTTCAACCGTTGATTATGGTTCATTCTTGCTTGAAATCACGATTTGGCAATAACACATGCATGCTTTTAAGTACTCGGATTATCTCGCAAGAAACATTACTCTGTATATGTTTTAGAGGAAAGAATTAGACATGGGTATTTGGATTTTCAAAGGTTATCAACTTATCATAGTAATGGTTTTACTTTTATAATTGAATCAGCTGAGCTTAAATGGATCTAGCGGCAGTGCTTCAGTTCCAAGCTCAAGCTTTATGGGAAGCAGCTTGAAGAAAGTGAACTCAAGGTTCCCCAACTCCAAAGTCTCATCCGGGAGCTTCAAGATTGTAGCAGAGACAGTCGATGAAGACAAGCAGACAGAAAAGGACAAATGGAAAGGCCTTGCCTTTGACACCTCCGATGACCAACAAGACATCACCAGAGGAAAGGGTATGGTTGATACCCTCTTCCAAGCTCCAATGGGCGACGGAACTCACTTGGCCATCATGAGTTCTTATGACTATGTCAGCGCTGGACTTCGCACGTAAGTAACTAATATTATTAATTTCCATACTAATCAACCACTAGAGCTATAAATCCCCGACACATTATTTTGTTAGTTTGAACCAAACAGCTGATCAGTGTTTACATATGCATGATGCTTGATTTAGGTACGACATGGACAACATGAAGGATGGTTTATACATTGCTCCTGCTTTCATGGACAAGCTTGTTGTTCATATCACAAAGAACTTCATGAGCTTGCCTAACATCAAGGTCTATATCAAACTCAATATTACTCATAATTCCTCTATAACCGTAACTATATGGAAGAAATTAACTTAAACATTGCTTCATCAATTTGTTTACAGGTTCCCCTTATCCTTGGTATTTGGGGAGGCAAAGGTCAGGGTAAATCTTTCCAGTGTGAGCTTGTGTTTGCTAAGATGGGAATCAAGTAAGTTTAATTTCTTGCTTTTCATTGTTGTTATTCTTGCATGCTTCATTAGAAAACAATTTATCTTCTTGAGACAATATATGACATTTATGTATTATGTTACTAGACTATCAATCAACATTATTAGTAAAGCAAGATCTTATTTCAATGAATGTGTCAATTAGATTGGTAGTTTAATAACATGCTAGACATCTAGCAAGAGAATATCCACCTATGTTAATCTATTTTACTAGTGTATGATGGGTGTTAATCTAGCTCTTGATGAATTTTTTTCAGCCCTATCATGATGAGTGCCGGAGAATTGGAAAGTGGAAACGCTGGAGAACCCGCAAAGTTGATCAGGCAAAGGTACCGTGAGGCAGCCGATATCATCAGGAAGGGGAAAATGTGCGCCCTCTTCATCAACGATCTTGATGCAGGAGCTGGTCGTATGGGTGGAACCACCCAATACACTGTGAACAACCAGATGGTTAACGCCACCCTCATGAACATTGCTGATAACCCAACCAATGTCCAGCTCCCCGGTATGTACAACAAGGAGGAGAACCCCCGTGTCCCCATCATTGTCACCGGTAACGATTTCTCAACATTGTATGCTCCTCTCATCCGTGATGGGCGTATGGAAAAGTTCTACTGGGCTCCTACAAGAGAAGATCGTATTGGTGTCTGCACTGGTATCTTCAAATCTGACAATGTTGCCCAATCCGATATTGTCAAGCTAGTTGACACCTTCCCCGGCCAATCCATCGGTAAGTTTCCAAACCAAATTGTTGAAAATGTTATGTTGTCACACCTTGAATAAATAGTAAAGAATCACAATGACAACAGCGTCATAGCATAACTTGTGGATGATATTTGATCACGTGCCACATGGTTTTGCAGATTTCTTTGGTGCCCTTAGGGCCAGAGTTTACGATGATGAAGTGAGGAAGTGGATTTCCGGTGTTGGTGTGGACACCGTTGGAAAGAAGCTTGTGAACTCAAAGGAAGGACCCCCGACTTTCGAGCAGCCCAAGATGACAATTGAGAAGCTCCTTGAGTACGGAAACATGCTTGTGCAAGAGCAAGAGAATGTGAAGAGAGTCCAATTGGCCGACCAGTACTTGAACGAGGCTGCTCTTGGTGATGCCAACTCTGATGCCATTGATAGAGGAACTTTCTTCGGTTAGGTCCTTTCATGTATCAGAGGTTTGCATATGCCTTTGATCTGAAGAGCTAGAGGTTCAGATTTATGAATGTGTTCGGTTCAGAAAATTAATGTTTTTCTGAGGCTCTGTGATTGTTTTGGTGCAGGCAAAGCAGCGCAGCAAGTGAATGTTCCGGTTCCTGAAGGTTGTACTGATGCAACTGCAAAAAACTATGATCCAACTGCTAGGAGTGATGATGGAAGCTGCTTGTACACATTTTAATTTTAAGGCCTTTTTCTAGGTATTTGGATGGAAGGAGAGAATTGAAGGTGCCTTTTGTTTTCTAAGGATGTTTAGATAAACAATTATGTTGTTGTATCTTTGTTTTCTTGGATTCGTGTCTTTTAAACTCTAAAGTTGTGTTGTAATGTACACACTGTTCAATCATGGTGCTTTGCTCCTTTCTTCTACTGCTTCTTCTTCTCAACCCACCAATTTCACATAGTTCAGTTACTCGTCTTGTGCTTCTGTCTTGCAATATCTAATGTGGGAGTCCAAATGACATATGTAAAACCAAGAGAGGTTACTCTTGTTTGGGCCTTGCGGCCTGCTCAATTCATGTAGAACAGATGCGGAAACACGTGCAACAAGAAAAATTTGAAGGAGATCGAAAAAAGAAGATCCTTTAACTGGACAATACTTGGCTGACCAGGGCTGGTCAGCCCTTCCTAACCAACCCCTGTGTGTCACACTCCCAATCCAACACGTGTCCTTTTTTTTTTTTTTGCCTCTCTTTCTGTTCTCCTCCTTCCTCTTCCTGTACTCCGTCTCCCTCTTCTCCAGTCTCTATCGGCGTCGTCTCCCTCTTCTCCAGTCTCTATCGGCGTCGGTTTCCAGTCACCACCACCGCCTTCCCCACCCTCTCAATCAAAGCCTTCACCAACATCGCGACTGGAAGCGCGATGGTCAGCCAAAGCTAGTGGATATGGTCAGCCAAAGCTGACAATACCTGGTCAGTGAAGTATAATCCTGGGGAAGGCGGTGGTGGTGACTGGAAACCGACGATGGGGAGTAGAGAAGGGGTTGAGGATGGTCAAGTTGGTCGCCGATAGAGACTGGAGGAGACGGAGACGGAGTACAGGAAGAGGAAGGAGGAGAACAGAAAGAGAGGCAATAAAAAAAAAAGGACACGTGTTGGATTGGGAGTGTGACACACAGGGGTTGGTTAGGAAGGGCTGACCAGCCCTGGTCAGCCAAGTATTGTCCTCCTTTAACTCCAACTAAGTAGGGTGGCAGTCGGTGAGCCGTGACATGTTGGTTAGCTAGCCTAACTAATACTGTAGAGGTCATGGGTTTAAATCTCATAGACATCAGGATGAGGTGGAAGTTACATTATCGTCCAAAATAAAAAATAAAAAAATAAAACTAAGTAGGGTAACCATCTCTGACACGTACCGCAAACACGATAGCAAGTCATGTTCAAGGTGCTAAAGTCAATAGCAGAATTCTAAAAGCTATGCTATAACTGTCTCATGCGAGTACGTTGAATGTGCTGAAAACTTATTTCAACATGTTGTGAAATTATAAATTGTTCATCAAAAGGGTAAGTTTTCACCCAAGAAACAAAAATTAAAGAGCATGTTTCTCTAAAAATGGTTCCCACTAATTGCTACGTACCTCTCTTGGCTATTCACACAGGCTAGCTTCAAGTTTTTTTTTTTTTCTTTTTTACTTTATTAAAAAGAGGATCAAAGGCACACAGGCTTCAAGCTGTATTCAAGAACAGATTTGATTCCTCGACTTTTGTAACTCTAGCATAAGTTGAGGGCCTGATACGATAAGTTAGGAGGGCACAGTTTCTAGATTTAGAAATATTACATGCATAATTTTGTACTTTTAATTATGTTTGGCGTGGTACACACTATATATTATCCAATACGGGCGCACATCATATTCAAAATTGTTGTGCTTGCATGATTCTCAAGAGACAAGACAAATGGATATATGCGACTATGCGAGTTCATACTACATATATACATAATGTACGTATGATAAAATGATCGAGTCATGAATTGGTAGAAAACATGGAGCAAATCATGGTTCATTTGTCAAAGAATGCCATAGATTAGTTTGGAGTACGCAGTTGTTGACCCCTTTTGCAAACATCTCAACATGTTACGAAGAGGAGATGGAAAAAACAGGAATGTACGTACATTTACATCAGAAGAAAAAAAAAGTACAGAAAAATATATATTTGCTAATACAAAATCTTTTTAATATTTTAAAATTGCTCAAACAACGCTTTCAATTCTTCATCAAACGAGTTCATAATCACCATTGACATTTGATTTCAAAACAATTCATGGGGCTATTCTATAGACCAGCCGGCCCTAATGACTCTATCTATCTTCGATCACCACCCGGAAGAAACCTAGTTAGAACCCTTTCTAGTTATGCTACACACACACATATACATACATATAGATCTTATCTAGAACGGAGTTCCGCTTTGAAATTACGGAGTAAACTTCGAATTTTGGGTCACTTTTAGGTCGCATATCCACATCTCGACCGTTCAGTTTTTAGGTACTAGTGTATTGATCATCTTTGAAAACTTTTCAGTCAAATTGATTATCGTTAAGGTATCTAACTCGCTTAAACCAATGGACAGACTGAATCTATCAACCTAAACCGTACTATCTTTAAGGCAGTTATTAATGCCTTAATGATCATCAATTTGGCTGAAAATTTGCATAGATGATTTATACACTAGTACCTAAAAACTGAACGGTTAAGATGTGGATATACGACCTAAAAGTGACCCAAAACTCGAATTTCACTCCTTAATTTCAAAGCGGAACTCCGCCCTGAATAAGTTCTCTCTGTCTGTGTGTGTGTGTGTTTATATATATGGCCTTTCCAAAAATGGATAGAATTCCACAGCTCTGGAACTTCGTTCATTATAAGTCTTTCTTCCGTACGTACAAGAACTTGCGTTTGGACCTTATCTAATATCCATGCGTTGATGCATACATGAGGTTCGATGTGAGAACAATAATATGGGTATCTACACAGATACTGTTTCACCTGCTGTAGATAAAAAAATACTCTTAGAAAGTTAGAATTTTAGGCCCTTTGCCCTCGGTTATATTGTTCTGGTTTAGGGTGTAAAATTAGTCAATCTGGAACAGGGACGAAATTGCAAAATATGGAATTATAATTCACATACAAACTACTTGATGTCATATCGATCACTGTTATAGAAATGAAATACAGAAGTAAAGAGCGATTACGTAATTCTGAAACACATTCAAAAAGGGTGAGATTGTGTTACAATTAATGTACTATAAACTAAGCTAGATAGCAGGTATATAAAATTCACGAAGGGGTTGGATCTCATGCCCATGCAAGCGAGGCTAACTGTGCCTCATTAAGCGAGGTTAAACATATCGAAAAATGTCATATGCTTTTACAACCACCTAAAAACTTTTTTTGATAAAGAAAAAAGGTGACAATGATTCTCTTTCAAGAGTATGGACTATAGCACATGGTTTTTTTTTGCTAAAATTGTATATTTTTATTTTCTTGCCAAAATTTTCTCACCCTTAAATCATATTTTTAAGTAATTCAAGAACTTAGGGAAGTTAAAATCTTGACTCTATTTTTTTAATAATTTTTTTTTTCAAATTAGAAAATCATAGAAAAGAATTGAGTTGAGATTTTTTAGCTCTATCACTTTCAAGTTCCTAAAAATCATATTTTACCAATAATGAGATTATAAAATAGGATAATTTCAATAAGAAATAGTGTTAGTATGGTTTGACATGTTTTGATATTATATAGCATGCTACAAGTGCCAAATCACAATCACACTGTTCATAATATTTAGAATATGTTTCAAGTGAGAATTCTGCACAGCTTCTATATTGGGATGCATGTTGTTAATTGTATATGAGTACTTATTTTAATTTATAGTGCTTAACGTGGTATCGTTAAAAGAAATTAACAATTAATGTGTCTGAAACGCACATCATCAAAGTATTTAATTCTCAAGCTACCAAAAATCCGAAATAAATGTAGAAACATATTTATGATTAGTGTTAGTTAATAGACACTAAGTTAGGGCATCGTTGGTTAATTTGTCCAAGAATGCCATCTAATTGGAGTAGTTGTTGACCTTTCGCGTATATGGATGACGTCGTAGACCACTTATGGCACCATAAAATATAGCAAGTGATCAACACAATACGAGATCGACCAGCAACAAAATGGAACCAAAATATACGATGTGATTTTTAAAAGGATACATACATACATATACATACATATATATATATATATACTATTATTAAGAGAAGAGAGTTTGTCAGCCAAAACAGAATTTTTTTACTAAAATATCCCTCAAATATTAAAAAAATTTGAACTGAAATATTTGAGAAAGACAAAATTGTCAATTCACAAATAAAAGAAAAACAAAATAAATTTATAAAAAAAAAATTAAAAAAAAAACAAAATATGTGCAGCAATTTTCTCCACATTCTGTGGAATAACTTTCCACATAATTATCCACACTTATAGGGTGTGTTTGGTGTCTGGTATATTATTAAGAAAAGAGGCTTTGTTAGCCAAAATGCATATGAAATTACATATAGATCCTTACATCATATATTAATTTGAAATTATATTTAATAACTAAGGAATAAGAAGGTAAATAACAAAATTAAAATTGAAAAAAATAAGAAAACAATAATTTACTTAGTTGCAGATAACTTCCCACTTACCCACTCTGTGTATTTCATCTAAGACAAAATTTCCCATTATTTGTAATTAAGTATTCTGAAAAAAAAATTTCATATCTATTTAATTAATAATTATCCAAACTCGTTGGGTGTGTTTTGTTCTAGTATATATATATAGGAGCAGAGGTCAAAGAAGAAGAGATTCCCTTGCATGTTCTACAGCTCTGATCATATATTCATTTCAATCTCTAAGCATATATTATATATTGTGTGTGAACAAGCACAACTTCTTTAATATATATGCTACATTCTCTACTAGAAATCTCTAACATACTGCGAAGATGAGATGGGAATAAGGAAAATCACCTCTGTGGCTGCAAACCCTTATTTTCATTTCTTAAAATTGCTCCAACGCCTCCGATTCTCCCTCGAACAAAAAACGTCAAACTCCATTGAGATTTGATTTTAGAACAACGCGTACATGAGGTTATAGACCAGCCCACCCTAATGATCCCATATCACCACCACGAGGAATACTAGTTCTGTTATCAAACTCGTAAATGTTCTTCACCATGTAATTGGCGTATTTGTATGGCTTTTCCGAGAGAGAGAGAGAGAGAGAGAGAGAGAGAGAGAGAGAGTTCCAAAGCGCTGGAACTTTTGTTTACTCTTTAAAACTAGGTTGGGTGTGGATGGACATAGACCTGCCCTAGATAAAGAATCACTCTTAGCACATTAAGATTAATCCTGCTTATTAAAGAAATAAGCTAATCATTTGCGCAAACACCCAATACTTTATTATGATAATCAATGAGAACTGAGAAGACAATAATATGTTGACTCAGTAAAACTAACTATATCCGCTACGAACAAAGACATATGGAACATGAAGGGAGACTCTCCTCCACTCTAATAACCCTATCTTAAGAGCCGTTACAATTTTATGAACGTGTTTGGTTCCGAAAACTCGTACGTTTTACTGAGGTTCTGTGATTGTATTTGGTGCCGGCAAAGCAGCACAGCGAGTAAATTAATGTTCCACTGTTCCAGTTTCTAAAGGCTATACTGATCCAGCTGCGCGCATAATACTATGACCCAATTAATCTCATTTGACTTACAATTTACTCTAGTTAGATAGAATTAACGAAGCAATTAATCTCATGATCCTGTAAGAGATGTATTGAAAAATGTTCCTAACGCTTCTGGATTGAGATGCATGCTTTGTCCGTACGCAGTACGTACGTAGTTTACTTTATAGTGTTTAACGTGGTGTTTAACGTGGTATCATTAAGAGAAATTAACAACTAATGTATCTGAAACGCACATCATAGTCAAAGCAGTTCTACTTGATTCTCAAGCTACACCGAATGGATATATGTATACGCCATATAATTGGAGACTTGGAGTAGGTGTTGACCTTAATTTTCATGTAAGTGTGATATGCAATACAATATTATGAGAACAAAGCAACACAAGGGTATCAAAACACGACGTGATTTTCCAAAGGATACAATAGCATAGGCCAAGAAGAAGATATTCCGGTTCCCTTTCTTTAATTTATTTTTCTCTTTCAAAGGGATTTCCTAGCCATGATCTATAATATATACGTAATTTGATTTTCGAAATCCTTTCACAATGTAGAAAAGTTACTTACATTAATTATGTGAAGAATTCCTGACCAATTTGACTCTTTCTAGAGTTCAAGAATCTTAACATGTACATGTGCGTTTCACAAGATAAAAGAAGAAGAAATTCACTTGCAAGTGCTTTCCAGTTCTATGAACATAATAATGTGCAAAAAACACAACTTCTTCTAATATGCAAGGTTATTATATTTACGAGATTGCAAAAATCTCAACATATTACGACGCACTAATTACAAAATCCACGTTCTTCATTGCTCTGACGCCTCCAATTCTCCCTCAAAGAAAAACTCACCATGGACTTTCAACTCTAAAACAACACGTGGGGTTATATATAGACCGGCCCACCCTAATTGATCTTATATATGATCACCACCCCCACGAGGAACACTGGCTTCTGCTAAAAAAAACATGTGAATCTTCATCACCATCCAAATAGCGTATTTTCATGGCCTTTCCAGGAGAGGAAGAGTTCCACAGCTAGCGGTGGAACTCTACAGTCTTTCTTCCGTACAACGTTCCAAATGCATGGCCTTTCCAAAACAGGAAGAGATCCACGGTGGTGGAACTTTACAGAGTCTTCCTTCCGGAGTTCCGGACAACGACTCATTTGCATGGACTTTCCAAGAGTAAGAGCAAGTTCACCCGTAGTCAAGAAACGGCAAATTGGAGAAGTCAAGAATTCGACCGGTCAAGTTACTATTCACTGCCACTGGACATGGGTTTACACCCGTTGTTTTTCTTGACCGGTCAAGACTGTTCATTATTATATTTTTTAACTGTTCATTGAAAACAATTTTTTTGGGTGTGAGATGTTAGAAAAAATTGTAGGGGGGGTCTCGAAAATCGACTTTTTACACTTACATAATTTGGGAAAACTTCATTCATAAAAGTTATAGAGATCGTCGATACGAGTTCGTGCATATGTAGAATGCAAAAATCGGAGTTCGTATGAATTAGTTATAAATTTTTGAAAATTTAAAAATTTTCTATAAATAGCAAAAATTTCTTGTCCTTTTTCATAAGGATAGATTTTTCTGCTTTTCTTCACTTTCACCCCTGAAACTCTCTCTTCTCTCTCCTCAGCCGAGCTGGCAGGCCTCAACCCCAGTCAAGAATTTAGTCATTTGCTTGCCCGTTTCTTTGGCCTTGGTCATGAAAAGGCAAGGCTTGCCTGGTCAAAGATGGACCGGTAGAAGCAACAAAATGACTTTGACCGGTCAACACACCATCATTCCCCCAATTTGCCCGGACAAAGGGCAACCGCTGCACTTGCTCTAAGGACTAAGGAGAGATCCACAGCGGTCAAACTTTTCAGTCTTTCTTCCCTACAACGACTTTCCTTTTGGACCTTATAATCTGTGTTCTCATGCATTTATATGTTGAGCTAGGTTAGGCTTAGGTGTGAGAACGTATCTATCCAGACACTGTGGATGGACATAGACCCTCCCTAGATAAAGAATCACTCTTGATACTTTAAGCTTAGTCCTGCTTATTAAAGAGACATAAGCTAGGCATTTACACAAACACTCCACACATAGACGCATAACCAGCACTTTCAATAATCAAAGAGAAGACATTGAGATGTTGATGCGGTAAAACCGTAGGGATCAATACGATTGGAGAAGTGGAAATCGACCAAATCTCCATGTTCAAGTTCAGACGTACGAAGGTAGTCATAGTCTACCCACCAGGTAGATCGATCATCAAATTAATCAGAGAGATAGGGTACCCACTTTAATTTGACTGTAAAATATCACTTTCATTTTCAGTATGCATGTATCACAAAGAACATGTGACTTAGCTATTTCTTTCTCCAAACCATTATATATATGCATGGCACCCAAAATGGAATTAGTTTTAGCACTACAATCATTAGCTAAAAATATTAAGTCTAGAAACACTTGATGAATCATGAATGTAACATCTCCCAAAAAAAAAAAATTAATAATAATAATAATAATAATACCTATCAGGAAACAAAATGGAAGAAAATAGAGTTGAGGGAACAACGAGTCAATAATAATTTGATTATTTAAGTTGCTTTCATGTGACTCATGTCACAGTTGTTGTCTTCACATTAATACTTATTCTATCTGCATCATGGGTGACATACATATGATGATGTACGACGTATTATATGATTTATATCTTACAAAAAAAATATACCCAATTTACACGAGTGTAAAGAACAGTATATTAGCTAGGTTCTAAACGTAGCGAAATATAAAAAAATATATCGTATTTATCCATTCATATTTATATCAATGTTTTTGATGTAAGTCTTATTACTTGTTTTAATACGTTAATTGAATGGTATTTATATTTACAATTACAAATCAAATTTCCAATTCTCTGATCCCTAAGTGTGTCTGCTTTATTTTTCAAAACTTATTGGTCAGTAGTGGGTGATTCAGTATGCGAATTTTGTCTTGGAGTATTGAATGATGGTAAAGAGATTCAGGATTTCAATCATACACTTCTTTCTCTGATCCCTAAGTGTGTAAGTCCTCAACAGGTGACAGAATTCAGACCCATTAGCCTTTGTTCCATTGTTTATAAACTAATTTCAAAGACTATAGCTAACAGGCTCAAGGTTTTTCTCCCGGACATAATCTCTGGTACACAGAGTGCTTTTGTGCCTGGGAGGAACATTCAGGACAATGTCATTGCAGCTTTTGAAACTATCCATACGATCCGAACACAAAAAGGCACTGCATCTCCTAAGTTAGTTCTTAAGTTGGATATCAGTAAGGCGTATGACAGGGTGGAATGGACTTTCTTGAAGGCAGTGATGTCAAAGCTGGGGTTTGCGGAGGGTTGGGTAGACTTAATAATGAAGTGTGTCAGCTCTGTCTCTTTTTCAGTTTTATGGAAAGGTCAGCCAATTGGTAATTTCAAGCCAACAAGGGGTATTAGGCAGGGAGACCCATTGTCTCCCTACCTGTTCCTGTTTGTTTCTGAAGGCCTTTCGGCTTTATTACATCATGCTGATTCTTCTGGGTTGATACAGGGAGTTAAAGTAGCATCTACAGCACCTTCTATTTCACATTTTCTTTTTGCAGACGATAGCCTTCTTTTTGTCAATGCTACAACTCAGGAGAGTGTGTCTTTAAAGCAGTGTTTGCTTCTTTATGAGTCAGCAGCAGGCCAACGCATCAATTATCAGAAATCAGCCCTGTCTTTTGGTCCGAATGTTGATAGTCAAGTGATGAATGAAATTAAAGATGTTTTGAATGTCCCGATCGTTGAATTTCATGAAAAGCATCTGGGGCTCCCTACTACTATAGGAAGGAATAAGAAAGAAGCCTTCAGGAAGTTAAATGAGCGGCTTGATTTTCATCTCCAAGGTTGGCAAGGGAAGTTCCTCTCAAAAGCGGGTAAGCTTGTATTGATTAAAGCAGTTGCTCAAGCAATTCCCACTTATTCCATGGGTGTGTTCCAGTTGCCTATTGGAGTTTGCAAGAAGTTTCAATCAAAAGTAAGTACGTTTTGGTGGGGAAGAGGAGGTGAGAAGCGAGGAATCCATTGGTGTAGTTGGGACAAACTTTGTAGAAGAAAGGAGGAGGGGGGTCTTGGATTTAGAGATTTGAGGGCCTTTAATCAAGCCATGCTAGCAAAAACGGTTTGGAGGATTTTTTGGGGTAAACATTCTCTGGTAAGCCAATTACTTCAAGCTAAATACTTCCCAAATTCTTCTTTTTTAGATGCTTCCTTGGGTCTCACACCTTCAGCTATATGGAGAAGTTTGCTGTGGGGAAAACAAGTGATTGATAATGGTACTCGCTGGCGAATTGGGAACGGAGCAAGAGTAAGTATAGTGAAGGATCGGTGGTTGCCTTGTCCAATTGGTTTTAAGGTGGTAAGTCCGGTCCCAATCCCCGTCCATCAGAAGGTAGACAGTTTGTTCACTGCCTCGGGAGCATGGAATGTGCCTCTGGTGCAATCTATTTTCCTACCTCATGAAGCTGATATGGTACTTAGTATGCCTATTGGTTTGAGAACTGTACCTGACAAGCTTGTTTGGCATTTCACTAAGTCTGGTATTTATAGTGTGAAATCAGGATATTGGGTGGCTAGAGACTTGCAATTTCGAAAAAATGGGACAATGGCGGGCTCTAGTCATAATGGCAACAAGTCCTTGTGGAATAAACTATGGAGTCTCAATCTACCCCACAAAGTCAAAGTCTTCATGTAGAGGGCTGCAAACAACTACCTACCATGTGGTCTAAATCTGAAAATTAGAAAAGTTCTTGAATTTCCAAGTTGTTGGCAGTGTGGGGACTTTTTGGAGTCCGTGATTCACATTTTGTGGGATTGTCCTAGAGCAAAAGCAGTTTGGAAAGAGTCTTTTCTACGTGGGGCCCATACAAGTTGGCAGGAACCATCCTTCCTTGACCTTATACATCATGTTTACTCTGCTGCCTCTATATCTGAGCTGACTAAATTTTGTTATATCTCATGGTGGCTTTGGCGTAACCGGAATCTACACAGACATGGGGAGAAAAGCCTGGGACCGGATGCCTTGGTACAAGCTACTAATGAGTGGCAAATGGAATTTGAAAAGGCTACACAAAAGGTTCAATCCATTAAGGTGGCAGTTCGTCAAACTCAGGTCACCTGGCAACCACCTTCTGTTGACTGTATCAAGATGAATTTTGACGGAGCCTGTGATATGAAGAACGGTCGCAGTGGGCTGGGGGTGGTTTTTCGAGACTGTCGTGGAGAGTTGAAAGGCGCGATGGCAGTACCACAAGTTGGTAATCTTCCTCCAAGATCGGTGGAAGCCTTGGCATTGTTGCATGGTTTACGGTTTGCGTTGCACGTGGGCTTCGTTCATCTGGAGGTGGAAGGTGATGCTCTTTCAGTCATTAGTAGTTTCACTAATAGTTTTGAAGATTTGAGTCTTGAAGGACATATTTTGGATGAAGTTAAGTTGTTAGTTCAGTCTTTTAGTTCATGTAGTGGGCACTTTGTGAAACGGGAAGGCAATGGAATTGCTCACCGGCTAGCAAAGGAAGCCTTAAAAATTAGTCAGCCTTTTCTTTGTTTGGAGTCGGGGCCTGAGTGGCTCCATCAGTGTGTCAGTATGGACTTTCAGTGTGAAGTCTAGTATGGAAAACTTTGGGCATTTCATCATCCTGGTGGTTGCTTACAGTCTTTCCACAACTCATTGTAATTGATTCATAGTCAATGAAGTTCTTATTTGATCAAAAAAAAAAAAATTTCCAATTCTCCTCCAAATTCTGTCTGTTTAAATAAACAAACAAATGAAAGAACTTTTTATTGAAATAAATGACTACATTGTAAAAGTGCTTTCATGCATTGATCAGTAATAACACCAGTTAATTAGTAATCCAGTTGCATTGAACATCATGCGCGGTAACGCTCCACCATGAACATTTCAGAGATTTTCTTTATGTGAAATAAATAAACGTGTTTGGTTCTTATTATTTTGTTTCTTGTAACGTTTTTGGTTTATTTAATTTAGAGTGGACAGCATTTCTCTGTCCTATGGTTCGACAACAACAAATCTTACCAGCAATTCACTACGTAGGGATCAAGACGATCGTGAATGGCCACAAACAAGAAGAGTGACAAACAATGCACAATCATGTGCCTGATTTACATAACAATTATTATAAAGGTGTCTATAATGTTTTAGAGTAATGAAATTCTGAAATTTGGAGCCGGTATATTAATTTACTGCTTATGACACGTTGTAGCCATATATATATATGATCCGTAATTATTGCATAAAATTAAGGTATTGTATATGTCGAAATAGTGGGGTAATTGTGAAGGGTGGACAAAAATCACATAATAGGGTTCTTGATCAATAATCACATACCATGAGTAGGGCTGTCAATAGGTCGTGTTGGGTTTGGTTCGTGTCGCCTCAAGGTACATGTCGTGTCACAAGAGACAAAGCGAAATCCATTTACTAATAGTGTTGAAAATTTAAACTCAAACTCAACCTATTTATTAAACGGGGTACCTGTTTTCAACCTGTCTAACCCATTTAATAAATAGGTCGTGTCGTGTTTGACAAAATGACTCATTTAAGGGTTAACACTGCGACCCATTTAACTAAAAAAATGCATAAATTGATTAAACTCACTAAAAACTCTATAAGACGAATAGTACAAATAATTATATATAATTCATAAATAATTAAATCCAATAATGATGAAGCAAAATATTTCAAATTGTTCAATTCTAAGATCAAATACTCCCAATGTCCAAAATTTCATGAAGAAATATAGCATATATAATCGGGTTATATGGGTTCACTTCGTATTGACGGGTTGACCCGCGGCCGACTCATTTATTAAATGGGTCATGACTGGTTGACCGGCGGTCAACCCGCTTTTTAATCGTACGGGTTCCATCAGTTTTATTTCTTGCTGGTTTCAAGTCGTGTTATTGAGTCGTGTTGGAATTGACAGCCCTAATCATGAGAAAATAATATGCAATGTTTCAAGTAAGATTATGACTTATGAGTGATGATTTATATGTCAAATCTGGTATATACCAAACCAATACCAGAATAATTAATATATCACTAGACAGGATATAAAAACCTTTTGTAAAAACTGTTCTATTTTCTGCATTTTCTCCAGAAATTAAATAAAAGCAAGTTCCCAGAAGTCTCCTTTCTCAAGCTATACAAATAGTGCATTTGAATGTTTTAGTTTCATATGTGGGAGCATGAAGCAAATTGGAGCAACTTGGATGTTTTGTGCGTTGGAACTCAAAATCAATTTTATTTAAAGAGAATGCCTACCAAAACTATATCAACGATGAAATAATTTGGATGCTAATGCACTTACACCGATTACACTATTCACCAACTTTTCATGAAATTTATTATTGTTTTTTATACCCGTTATTGCGTACTATAAATTAATCTAGAGATTAAATGATAATTTAGAGGCAACATTTTTTTTTTTTATTATTCTAGTGAAGAAACTTTATAGGCAATTAATTTTGTCCGGATTTTATTTGAGAGATGAGTCAATGACAAGGAAAGGGAAGAGGATTCTATGCACTGTCAGTGCACATGCACTGACGCGCGTGGTTAACAATCGCCTTTAAAATAATACCCAATATCCAATGGGAGCAATTCAGCTTATTTTGTGGTCCCACGTGGTACTAACGTCTGTTTGATGACCGTCAAGACAATTGAAACCCAAAAAAAGGTTAGTCAACACGGTAAAAACTCATGGGATGGATTAATATTAAACAAAGGTAAAATCTGGATTCGTCAGCTTGCAATCAAGCAGGAGGGTTTATCTATCTTCCATGTGAATAATTTTCCTGGGCATGAAAACAATTAATCATCGGGTCCTTAATTAGGGATTTAGGGGTCAATGCGGAATCCGGCGGCCAGAGGTCCTGTCGGTCTCGGCGTCGACGGTGAACTAGTGCGGTGAGTCAAAACCGGGCAAGGTTTGGGTCCGAGTGATGGTGATGGCTAGCAATTTTAATTCAGTCTGGTATTGAAGCACAAGCAGTGATGGAGGAGTAGATCCCTAATTGGGTCCGGTGGATTGATATAGTCGGTGACGGAGAAGAAGGTTTCAGATCGACCTCAATTTCCAATTATTATTTTTTTTTAATTCGAATGTTTGGCAAAAATGGATGCAAGTTTTGAACAGCTGATGCCTGGGTACAGTGGCTGAGGTATACAACAATAAATCAATAATCATGGCTGCCAACTGGAAGTTATTCATTTTTTTTATTTTTTTTATTTGTTTTATGATTTTAAATTTTTTCTTTTAATAAACTACTACTTAAATCAAACTTCATTTTTTTCCTTTTTTTTTTTTAGATCAGAAACTTAAATAAAACTTGGTGGTTTATTATTTTTATAAAAAGTTTTTCTATTGGAATCTCCAAATTTACTCCACTTGACCTCTATGCTCTTTACACCTCTTATTAAATTTTCAAATATTAAATCTACTCACTAAACCTCACTAAACTTCCTCAAATAACCTCACTCATATAATTTGTAAACAAATTATGTTATCTTTAAAATAAAAATTTAGTCATTTCAAGAAAATGCCATGAACTATTCTGTTTTTTTTTTTCTATTTTAGCTGTGCAAAAAAAAAAATGAAGAAAACATTTGTTTTTATTCTAAAAAAAAAATCATTTGTTTTTTAATTTTTTTCTGTATTTTTTGTACCACATGATTATTTATTTATATTTTGCAAATATAATGGATTGACTTAGATTTAGATCATAAATCAAATGAGGATTTTTTTTTTCCCTCACCAATATGCGTTCAACATATATATCATACATTTTTATGTCAAATGATCTTAATCATATTTTTAATTCTTATTAAATATATATGAATGCTTTAATGAGTTTGTAGTGAAATTGGAAAATGAAAATAGATAAGGAAAATAATAAGAAATACAATCTAATATTATTGAATTGGAAAGTTTACATAAAATAAATATAATATTTTTTTGTATAATTATTGTCCTTAATAGTCATTTTATAGTAGGTTATATATGTCATTTAATAATTCATAATAGAGTGAGGTCAAGTGAGCAGATTTGGAGGTCCCAATAGAAACTCTCGTTTATAAAACTACGTTGCTTGTATGAATTTGAAAATGAATAAAAATGTAACTCTCGACTTCACGAGACGTAAGGCTGAATTTTATTATGAACATAATTTGTAACATACCATTTACGAGAATTTTAGTTTTAAGATTAGTATAGCCATTGCGATCAACCATGTAGATTGAGGTAAAAACAAATATGAAAGCGGATAAAAATTTTACCATACGCATAAAATTTTCAAACATTGCATTTAAAAGTTAATTTTGTCAATTTTGATTTTTTATCCCACTCATGTGTTTTGAGAGATATATTTTATTTATGATCAATGAATATACTTAACAACACTAATAAGCACACCACGGTTTCTTGCAGTCTGAGAAATCATAAATATCTAATGGTGGATCCAACCTTGCCATGTATAGCTAGTCATAATAGGCACCATGTCAAAAAACTAGTCTTCTTCATCGTTTTTTTCCTGCGCCAGTCAATGTGGTAATCTTTTCACATGACATAAATACAAAATTAGTTTTGTGTAATTCGCTAAATAAATTTCAGTTTGCTTTTTCAGGTGTTCTTCGTTCTTGACCTAGTCATAGTCATCGTCGCCATCCCACATCTTTTTATCTCGATTTTGAATCCCCTCCCCCTTAACTTAAATTGGAAGCCGCCACTACATCCATAATCTTATATGTTCTTCTCTATTGAACATTTGCACCCATTGATCTATACTCCCTTAATCACAGCCAGAGAGAACATCATCCTTATTTGTTCAATTATAGTTTTAGTTTTGTCCAAAAATGCTATGTAAATTATAAAAATAGCCTTCTTCCCTAAAACATTAATACAGACTATGTCACGATTCTAGTTTTTAGGAGGTTCGTAACCACACTCTCACATGGCCGAGCTCCATGTTTTTAGCCTGACATTCGCTCTCAATAAACTGTTCTTCAAAAATTGTAATGAACCCACCATCGAATATGCAGGAAGAAAAATGGGGGAGAGCCACAACAACCTCCACCACCGAGCAATGACGTCGTCCTCCGCTGCTTCTTGATTGGGTTTGGGGATAAGGACTGCTTCTTCCTCCACCGCTAGCGAAATCATGGAGGCTCGAGGCCACATTTTAAGGGCCACTGGCCGGAAGGACCTCCACAGCAAGGTCTGCACCGCCAAAGGCCGCAGGGACCACCACGTCCAGCTCGCCGCCCACACCGCCATTTCTCAATGGTGGAGGCTCCGAGTTCTTTGTTTGCTAATTGGCGAGGCGCAATGGTGGGCAGCAGTGGAGTGGCGGAGCTGGTGAATCAGAACAGCTTGAATTTTCTGCAGGTGAGGATGGTGTGGAGGCCGAAGTTAATGTTAATCTTTGTCTGCCGATAATTGCCTCTGATTGAAGTTAGGCTGGAGGCCGAAGTTGTCCGCTAGACTGGTGAAGTTGCAGGTGAGGATGGTGTGGAGGTGGTGTTGCATGTCGAGAATGAGGGAGATGATGGCGAGGTGGGATTGGAGCTGTGATTTGAGAGTGGAGGGCTGGCAGGGTCTGAGTTTCTGATCAATGGTGTATAAAAGGGGGTCGGAGGAGAGAACAAGAGTAGTGGTGGCTAAGTCGTCGGGGGCGGGGATGAACTCGGAGTGAGCAGCGAAGACTCAATGCACAATTTCAATTTGCTGTAAGATTTGAAGTGGGAGGAACCAGAAGCATCTGCGGTGCATGAAGGTGGATTAAGACTCAACAGCGGTGTTTGATCGTCGATCGACGGTGGGAATAGGCCGAGCAAGATGATTTGAATCATGAAGATTCAAATCAGGGGAAGAAGAAAACAAAAAAGAAGAAGAAGAATAAAGAAAGAAAGAAAGAGAAGAAGAATAAAAATTTTGAGGGTAAATCGGTCTTTTTGTCTTCATCAAGTTACTCACATGCAAAATTTAACGGCTCCGTGACTGAAATTGGTCGTAGGTACGACGTTGATACGAAAAAATGAGTCCAGGTATCACATTGATAACTTTGTAAGTTCAGGTATCATTCTGAAAGTCCCCTAAGTGTCCAAACACCGTTGGTGAATTTTTCCAAACAAATTTTAGGGTAAATCTGTCTTTTTATCTTCATTAAGTGACTCACGTGTATCGCACGTGCAAAATTTAACGGCTCCGTGACAGAAACTGTTCATAGATACGACGTTGATATGAAAAAATGAGTCCAGGTATTACATTGATAACTTTGCAAGTTCAGGTATCATTCTGAAAGTCACCAAAGTGTCCAAAAATCGTTGGTGAATTTTTCCCTTTTTCAATATGTATTGTGAAAAAAATTAACCTCATTTGATGTCAAGTAAGACAATTACTAAAATGGATTTCTCATTAAAACGACTATACATAACATTCATAATTTAAAATTTTGAGATTTTTAGAATTTAGAATCGACACAAATTTTTTACCGGAAGGTTTATCATGACTCATGAGATCATTGAGATGTTAGGTTTAGGGTTGGAGTATTAGGCGGGATATTCAAATTTTTAATTGTTTTGGGGGGACATTTCAATTTTTTTGGTATACCGAGGTCAGGAATGGAACGACATCGTTTGAGAGGATATATAAAAACAAATTTAGTTTTAGGGTTTCGGCTGGGATCTATTTCATTTCCTCTTGCTGGTGTTGTACGTCCCCGACTGCTGACCTAGAAATTTCAATTCAGAAACCCAGCTCTGTTTCTTTCGCCTCTCTTCTGTGATGAGAATCAAGCACATTGGTACCTCTCTGCGCATTGCTCAGAGAGACTAGATGCTGATCAAAACGCTGCGTTTCGTCGGCGATCGAAATCCGTATCAGAATGTAATCAAATGGTACGCTCTGATAATTATTTTGGAAAGAACAAAATCAAGTGGTTTTGTTATGGATATCCAGGGACCGATTCTGTTTCAGTGAGCTCAGGTTTGCATACTCCATATTCAATATGCTCAATTCAGTTCTGAGAATCATAAATTTCATTGTTTTTTTTTTTTTAATTAAGTTAATGTTAATGGTTAATTAGGGCAGTCGGGCTATTGAGTTTGCTACATATTTGCTTCGATTGAGTTGATTGTACTGATACGGTGTAGTCAATTTAGATTAGAGAATCCAAATTATGGAGCAAAGTCAATTCCTTATTGATGGTTTTTGAGGACATAGAATCCTATCAGGACGTTTTAATTTTTTCATATACCGAGGTCATATTACTTAAAGAAAAGCAATTTTTGAATTACCATAGTCTATACTCTATTTGTTCATTCATGCAAATACGATTGCATAGTTACATCTTTGTATTCTAATGATTTTGATTTCCTGTTCCAACTCTGCTCATTTCGGTTTTTGATTAGATAGAGTGTAAATAAAGGTTTCTATTGGTTGTGACAATTTCCCCATGTTTAGCATAATAGAGTAAATGGTCAAGTATAGTCTTTGGTCTCTTGGGAGTATTTTTACTTGCATACTATCTCTAGAAATCATCTAAAATATGGCTTCTGGATAGAGATGAGTTTTGTATTGAAAGTGCTATTTTCTAGGGCAGGGAACTTATGTTGAACGAAATAAGTTGTGTAGTCTCTTGCTCATGCTCTTTCCGTAATAGCAACCATAGAAGGTATAGAAACTTTTATCTACACCTTTTAGTTTATCCATATATTATTTTGCCTTCTTGTTTTTCACTTTGGTTCTATCTACAAGTTTTCTGGAAGAGTGTGGACAGTGGGTGCTCTTTGTTGCTGGGAGGACTTGTGTTTTAAGAGAGAAGAACATTAGACTTTTCTTGTGTGATGATGAGGGATCTTTTGAGCAAGTATGGAGTGAGAGAGAGACAACTTGAGGGTTCAGTTTGACTGCTGATGAGAGGAAGAAGATTGGGTTTTTATCAGAGTGCTAAGGTTGATTTCTTTCAATCTAATTTCTTTTCCATATTTCCTTTTGGGAGAATCGGAACTATGTTGACATTCATTTCTGGGTTCCGTTAGTTTAATTTCTGAGTCCTATTAAGCACCTTTTGACATACCCTTAAGTTGTTTGAGAATTGTTTCTTAAAACATTCTATTGTGCAGATCCTTAGGTTGCAGCGTATGGAATGAGTGCAGAGTGCATAGAGTTTTAATTTTGCCACTCTTCCTTTCGTTTTGTTTTTGTGTTAGTAACTTACTATCTTCTAAACCTTTTGAGTCTGATCCCTTAGGTGTCAGGGATTTGTGAATGTGTTCTTTTGAAATCTGTATCTCTATATTTGTATGGTAGAAAGTAGAAACATACTAGACTTTTGAAAGAAGCAATATTTTAGTTCCAATTCCAAATTGAATTTCTTTAAATGCAGGTTTTTTCTTTCTTTCTTTTATTCTGCTTTTCCTTATTTGTATCGTACGTAGTCATAGTTCTTTATGTCATAATGTATGGATTGGGGAGTGACAAGCTATGCATACATATAGGATGTTTAAACCTTAACATTGTTTGGGTTCGTATTTCAGTCATATAATTTATTATATTTTCTACAGGTCGCTTTCCAAAGTTTAGGAAATGGTTTGGTCAGGATTGACAAGCGGTCAGGGATCAGTTTCTGAAAAATCTGTAATCATCAGTTGTTTTGGTGGACACACACTGTTCCAGTAACGGAACATTATGGATGTGTAGTTCTGGCCTTCTAGGATAGTTTATATCAAGGACAATGGGTTTTATGGAAATACTAATGGCCTTTTGAATTCAGACTGTTGTATTATGTTACCTCTTGGATGTGCATTGATTAGTAGCCTTTCTATTCAAAATTGCATACTAATGAAACCTCGTGGACAATGGATTTTATGTGTTTCCATTGATACTAATGCTCTCGTGCTTTTGATTTATAGTTGCCATATTTTCAGCCATATACCTACTCGTGGTTTATTAAATTGGTCATATCATTTTGGCCTTTTAACTCTACTTTGTCAAATCAAACCCACTCTAAATATTAGCTTCTCATTTCCTCCCTCAATATTCCATACATTTTGCACATTACATGGCATATTTTGACTTTTTTGTTTACTTCAACTAGAAGATTACTACACAAATTTTGTTTTACTGCTTGTGTTGTCCCCGGTGATCAGCGTGCATTTGAGAACTAGTAATCTTCCACCGGGTGATCACTGTGTATTTTTGAAAGCCTTTGATAGAAGGTTTGACATGTAAGAAATCTTCAGTTGACCTAGATCTTTATTTGAAGCTATTAACAAAAAGACCTTTGATTGATCTCGTCTAACTCCTACTTCTCATTTGCATTGGCTTTAATCTTAATCAAAATTAAGTCCACAATTTCCCTTTGTACAATACTTGTTTTGCTTTAACTCCAACTTTATATAGTTCTTGTTTAGATCAACCTTCTGTGAAATTTAAAAGACTTGGGTGGCATTTAGGAAATCATAGTAGAAAGGAAAAACAATAAACACTCGAGAGTGAGATTAAACTAATCAAATACATGTCACAAACTTTAAAAGAGCATCTGGCTTAGTACACAAACAAATCAAAGGACTCGACACTGTTGTTGCCTAATCATTTAGCTTGTAATGACACATACAATAGGGGCCTTATGCCTAAGTTGAATCATGTGATCTCCACGCAGCAACTTCCGGCGTATTCACCCTAGAATGCCCATAAGTCTATCATACAATACTGCTGAGGAGATTGGGTAGACTTCCTCCTCTCCGGCCACGGGCAATGACTCCATTAATTAGCACCATGAATCACTCAGAAGCAAAAGCCATACTGAAGGAAACACCTGAAAGTTGGGAATGAGGCATAGCCTCTAAACCATACCAACAACAGCAAGGCTAATCCAAAGCAGGAATTCAACTCAGAAGGTCAGTAGCACCTAAGATGAAGGCATAACTTAGAATTCCCCTACAGAGAGAGCATAAACCTATCATACTAAACAAACAAATCCCGTAAAAGAGAAATCTAACAATCACACTTGACAACAAAAATTCAGAGAATGTAATCCCAATGCAGATGAATTTAGTGCCACAACAGATGAAGATAAAGGGAATCAACCCAACACATTGACAAAATTGAGACTGTAGATATCATAATCCAGATTTAAAATAAGCACTGATCAAGTAAAGAATTCATCCGAGAGTCACCAATAACAAGATGGGATTAAAACCACCTAATTCTATAGCCGAATAACCGCATATGTCTGTAAAAGGAAAAATTTGTTTGCCAAACAATAGCTCATCATCAGAAAATCAAAACCTCCTTGCCAAAACCCATATGTATCCCACAATGCGCAGGAAAGAAAACCAATACTAAATACCAAGGATTTAACAAAAACAGATTAAAGTAGGAGGACGCCACAATTTTCTGAAATTTTCACTTCGGGGTGCCAAAAGATTAAGAATATCAGAACGTACTTGGGCCACCCGACGATTCAAATACATGCTGCAACTCAAAATCTTCATCTCTCATCTCAGATTTGAGAAAACCGGAGTCGGCGGCAAACCTTGGAGGTTTAGAAGTTACGCCCACGAGCACCGTGTGTGGGGATGGTAAAATTTTCATCTTACTGCCTTTTACCTTTTTTCGGTGGACAGACTTCATATATTGACTAACCAAATCTAAACTAACGGAGGCTTTTAAAACGTTAGGCACGTGACCACGTGCTGTCAGTGCCCAAACACTGTAGGTGCACTGAATACACTCCCGGAATTAGGATTTATCATGAACTACTTTTTGAATCTCTGATGGAGTATGCTTTGGTGAAGAAACTTTATAGGCAATTTTTTTGTCCAAAGTATACTTGAGAGATGAGTCAATGACGAGGAATTAGGATTTACCATGAACTACTTTTTGAATCTCTGATGGAATATGCTTTGGTGAAGCTTTTCTGATTAATTACCACAGATAAAACATGTGTGGAAAAGCTTGATACCTGAAGTTGTGGCTTCAAAGAAAGAGCCAAAACTAGTGCTTGGAGGACTATTTGTACTAAGCAGTAAAGGAGCCTTCAATCATAATCCTCAATCAAATGGCAGATATTCCCTCTTCACAACTCACCATCCCTAAACCCCTTTCCTGTCTTCTTTTGTC
Organism: Rosa chinensis; assembly: GCF_002994745.2. Classification (NCBI taxonomy): domain Eukaryota; kingdom Viridiplantae; phylum Streptophyta; class Magnoliopsida; order Rosales; family Rosaceae; genus Rosa; species Rosa chinensis. Next base: position 58,290,599 of record NC_037088.1, on the reverse strand, counting down.
CTCCCTTCTCTCTCCCATCTTCCACAGCCAGCCAAACCCAAGCACTTAAAAAAGGTGGAAGAACAAAGAACAACAATTTCAATCAAAACCCATCACGTACCATTCTCATTTCTTCACAAATTAACACCACCCCATTTCTTCTCTCCCCTCCATTATGGCTCAAAGACTCATCCTTTTCTGGCTTTTGCTCCTCTTCCTCTCAAACCCAGCAACCTCCGATGACCTCGAGCTCATGTGCAACGGCTTTAACGGCCCCAACGGCAACAACATGACCCTTAACGGCGTTGCAGAGATCGAACCCAACGGAATGTTAAAGCTCACAAACGACACTCTCCGAGTCCTCGGCCACGCCTTCTACTCCTCCCCAGTCCGATTCCGCAACTCCACAAACCGCAAAGCCTTCTCCTTCTCCACCGCTTTTGCATTCTCTATTCACCCGGAGTATCCAAAACTCGGCGGCCACGGCCTCGCCTTCGTGATCTCGCCGTCAAAAGAGCTACCGGGCTCTCTTCCGAGCCAGTACCTCGGGATTCTCAACTCCACAGTCGTCGGAAACTTCTCCAACCACATATTCGCAGCTGAGTTCGACACAGTACAAGACTTCGAGTTCGGTGATATTAATGACAACCATGTAGGGATTGATATAAACAGCTTGACTTCTAATGCTTCCACTGCAGCTGGGTATTACGAGACTGGGAGTTCGACAAAGAAAGTGCTCAATCTTACAAGTGGGGATGTGATCCAAGCTTGGGTGAGTTACGATGCAGAGAAGAACCAGGTGACTGTGAAGCTTTCACCTACTTCTGTACAACCTAGAACTGCGATCTTGACGTTTGATGTAGATCTCTCCCCGATTTTTCAAGATTATATGTATGTGGGGTTTTCAGCATCAACTGGGATGTTGGCTAGTTCTCACTATATATTGGGTTGGAGTTTCAAGATGAATGGAGAGGCAAAGTCTCTGTCTTTGGAGACTCTGGCAAAGTTTCCTAAGGCTAAGAAGACACACAAAGAGGTAATAGTTGGTGTTTCAGTTGGTGCAGCTTTGGTGTTTGTGTTTGCTTGTGGTGTTTTGGGGTTCTATGTAGTTAGGAAGATCAAGAACCGGGATGTGATTGAAGCTTGGGAGCTTGATATTGGTCCTCATAGGTTTGCATACAAGGATCTGAAGAAGGCCACAAGGCATTTTAGAGATAAAGAGGTGATTGGGTTTGGTGGATTTGGGAAAGTCTACAAAGGCACTTTGCCAAATTCGGATACCCAAGTTGCGGTGAAGCGTATATCTCATGAATCCAGGCAGGGTTTGCAAGAGTTTGTGTCTGAGATTGCGAGTATTGGCCGGCTTCGCCATAGGAATTTGGTACAGTTGTTGGGGTGGTGTAGAAGAAGAGGAGATTTGCTGCTTGTGTATGACTTTATGCCTAATGGGAGTTTGGACAAGTACTTGTTTGAGAATCCGAGAGCGATTTTGAGCTGGGAGGAGAGGTTTAAGATTGTGAAGGGTGTGGCTTCAGGGCTGTTGTACTTGCATGAAGGTTGGGAGCAGACTGTGATTCATAGAGATATTAAGGCTGGGAATGTGTTGCTTGATGCTGAGATGAATGGGAGGCTTGGTGACTTTGGTCTTGCTAAGCTATATGAGCATGGTTCAAACCCAACAACTACTAGAGTGGTCGGCACGTTGGGTTACCTTGCACCTGAGCTCACCAGGACTGGGAAACCAACTCCAAGTTCTGATGTGTTTGCTCTTGGTGCTCTTTTGCTCGAGGTGGTGTGTGGCAGGAGGCCCATTGAGCAGAAAGCGCTGCCCGAGGAGCTCATTTTGGTCGATTGGGTTTGGGATAAGTGGAAAGCTGGTGCCATTCTTGATGTTGTGGATCCAAGATTGGAGGGTGAGTTTGATGAGTTTGAGGTGGTTGTGGTGCTCAAGTTAGGCATAATGTGTTCCAACAATGTGCCAAAGGCAAGGCCAACGATGAGGCAGGTAGTGAGGTACTTGGAAGGCGAGTTGCTGCTGCCCGAGGCAGTGGCGTCTCCGGGGGCTTATGAACGGTCAAAAGATGGCGGTGATGGTAGTACTGGTGGTGAGTTTGAGGACTATGTACATTCCTATTCGTATCCTCCGTCTTCATATTTTGACAAGGCAAGCACTTGGTCATGTGATGATGGGGATGTTGATTTTGAAGCTGGTTCAAGCTCATCACCTCCCTCAGAACCTGGTAAAGCTGGCGGTAGCTACCCAAGATAGTGTCAATTTTCTGTTTGTGTGTTTTTTTTTTTTTTTGTTCTCTTTTGAATCTATATTTTCTTGCTGAATATTATAGAGCTATCGTAGTTTGTATGTAAATTTGATTATTGTCCTACCCATTCTGGGATTGTAAATTATCTGGTACATGGTGTTCGTCTGATCTAGAGTTATAGAAAGCTGCTCTTCTTCCTCTTTGAATTTCATTTTTTTTTTTATGATAATTTGAATTTCATTTGGTGTTGATGAAATGATTGATTCCAAGTTTCCCTTGCAAATTGTGTTGCTGTCGGAATCCATATGTGAGGTCATATTGGTGTAGATGGTATTAACCCAAAATCCATGGACTTAAAGCTAGGTTCATGGTGGCAAATTCGAATCATCTTTGAAACTTCTAGGTTCAATCACATTGAATCATAATTCCCCACATCCTCATCAGTGGAGGTCTCCCTGTCTTGTTAAAGAAGTGCAGAGGGGTTAACAAGATAGCTTTGCTTTATTTTAAAGTGAAAGAGTTGGCTGCAAACCTCCAACCACCAAAGTAGACTTTGAGCGACTTTCAGATTAAACAAATCTAACAAATGATAGCCTAATATTTAAAGAGGAAGAATTCATTTACTGTCGGTATTCTTTGCAAGTCATACTCACTAGGTCAGTTATCATAAAAAAAAAATTAAAAAAAAATACTCACTAGGTCAGTCTCAATTCTCAAAGGCTTATCCAGTTATGTTAAAGTATAACATCAACTGTAACAGTTCCCCTCCACCTGTCATCATCAATCATTATGGTTTAGGAGTTGTGTTGGATGTGAAGACTATAGAGATAATTATTCAAACCATAATAAAAAAGCTTCAGTGAGTTTTCATTTTTAGCTGAATATAGAATCCTATTCTCATGAAAAGCCTATTCATGACAACTTAGTTACCCAACAGTTTGATGGTTCTTCTGTATGAAACTTGAAAAAAAAACCAGTCTTTTTTGTTTCTTTGTTTTAGTTAAAAGGTAGTTTCATGTAATATCAAAACCAGAATGATAATATATGCATCAACCATTTACATTTAGAAACAATCGTCTAGCACTGAATTCGCCTGAGCAAACATGAAGAAGTGACTACCTAGTTCTTCCACATCTAGAAAGCTCGAGACCATACTAACATGGATCTAAATAGTACACCGACAAATTTAACTTTATATTAGGTTCCTATGAATGAAGTCAAATGTATCACGTTGCATAGGTTTTTAAGGACATGTTTGGTATGGGATATGGAAAGTCTTGGAGTTGTAGACTATTTCCCAATGCCAAAAAGTGGAGCACGTTTTGACTGCGATTGAAATATGAAGATTGCGTATCTACCCTGATAACTGAAAAAGACAATATTCGCAAGCAATCAAACAATGCGTAATGAAACTAAAGGAACTGCTCACATGTAGATTAGAACCTTACTACCTTCCAAGTTGAGCAAATATGGATAGGAAAAAAGAAGGTGATCATGCATGCTAAAGTTCTTCACTGCATATACAACATTACACTGTGATGATTCTAATGGTTCGAGCGAGTATTAATTACTCGTAAGGTCGTAAGCCACAACAACAGATGAGGCATATAAGTACTAACTAACACTAATGGCTACAAACTATCTGCTTCTAATTATCAGAGTCTCTAAAACTAAAACTACCTGTCTTTGAGGCTTCAAAATTTGCCAGACATCCCCATGCACATTTACTTTACAATATTGTCACTAGGTTGATTGCAGAGAACAAGGTGGTGATTCGTAACCACGGGACTAGCTCATGGATGCAGTGCTAATGATTTTCTACATTGTCTTCAACAATTTCATTTTCCCCGTCTTTCCCCCTACTGAAAATCTCACCATCATAAAACCCTGCATGTCGACCAAGATAAACAATGTAATTAAAAGAACCAAGCTCATTCAGTAATTATTAACACTCCCATTTCCAGGTATAAAATTACCAGAGCCCAAATCCTCGGCATCATCATTTGAGGGTCCTAAAAGCATCGTGCTAGCAGAGGGTGAGTCAAGTGCCATCCAACTTGAACTCTCAAGGTCTTCCGAGCACACGTCTTTCCCTGTTACCCAGTCTTCAACAATGCTAATGCTTGCAAATGATATAGGATCCATACAATCTTCTCCAATGTTTTTATCAACCCTGTTAGAAAGATAAATTATAATTAGCAACAAGAAATGAATTTTTTCCTCTTCCCATTTTTGGCCCCAATTGATAAATTCATACAGGCTCAATTGCTTTCTGCTTACATTTGTCTGAGTCGTAGGTTGTACTGAACAAAGACAAGGTCCCTGAGACGTTGGCGCTCTAGGCAGTTCCTTATGCTGTGTGCTTTCTCAAAAGGAATCTGACTTTGCCTATACCCAATTGAACCACAAGTTTGACTGAGAACGCGAATTGCCAAGCGAGCTAGATTTGGGCAACCGCCACCGTATGTTGACCACCATTCAGCTGAGACAAGTATGTTAAAGGAATAAATAGATAGCAGTTGAACAATGGCAAATATATTTTTGTCAAAATATTACTTGCATGACAAATACAGTATGCATAGAAGGTACCTTCCCTCGGCATCAAGAGTTGGACCAAATACAACCAAAAGATCAAAGAGCTTCCGTCTAACCAATCAAATAAAAATAAAAGTCCTGGGAGCTTCTTCCAAATGACTATCAATTAGAGTTCAGAAACAAAGCACAATGATCTAACATATAAAAGTGCTTATAGATGGTCATGTATACTATTGTGATTGAGAAAGACCCTTTATCTGTTGACCTGTGTCTGTAAAGCATATCAAGCAACTTATATATGTTTCCTTCAATGGTAGAGGTACTCTATAAAAGTGCTAATAACTAAAGCACTGTAAGATATGTTATAATATACGGTTGGAATTAAATATCAACTTTAATATAATGAGCTCTCACCAGGAAGCAGAGTGTCTCTTGCCCGAATGGCCATCTTCCTCCGAAAATCCCCGGCAGCATTCTTGTATGAAATTATCTCTTTCATGATTTTATCTTGGACTTTTATATCGGGAACCAATCTCTCTATGCAATCATACATTCCTGACTGGATACTATTATGGATATCTCCTTCAATGCTATAAAATATTTTAGGGTTAAGGTAGAACCCTGCAGTATGAAGAGGAAAATTCCAATGCTGTTCCCATCGTTGATCTATAATATTCCAGTACACCATGTACTCCTCTCTCTTGACAAGTTCTTTCTTAATTGCTTCTTTTGCCCGATACATTCCAGCATAAATAAAACCCATTGCAGGCCTCTTCTCACAACCAACCATTCTCAAAACTCGCAAGAGAGGACCTGTCAGACGAACAACCAGGGTGCATGAGGACCAAAATGATTGATCCCTGTCACTTATAAGATCTGACATCTCCAATCCCCCTGGTTCCTTTGAATATGGGCACTCCATCCACTCTTGCGAAGTCACCATGACCTGTAAACAGTGTTTCAGCTCAGCCAGTCGTTTCAATGTTGTAAAGTTTGTACCAAAGCGAGTGACTCCTGGTTCTACTATATCATTGCCAAAAGTGGACCTTCTAACCATATTTAAAACTACATTGTTATTGTACACAAACTTTGTGATGGATCTAGCTTGCTCAATTACTGCATGTATCCACTCAATGCTACAAAAATCCTCAAGTATCAAGTCCAGACAACGAGCTGCACATGGAATCCAATACAGAGTAGGGAATGTATCAGTCAACCTTCTCCCTGCAACTATAAATTGCTCTTCACAGCTAGTAATCACTTGAACTACATCTCCTACTCCAACATATTCTACCACTCTCCTAAGCAAATCGTAAAGAGCATCTGAGGAATTTATAATCGCTGATGCATCCATAGATTCCAAAAACACAGTTCCTTCGGGACAGTACACCAGAAAACTTAGCATAACATTATCTAACTCGGTGTTCCACTGATCAACCAAAATAGAGCAACCAGTCCTTCCCCACGTTGCCCTATGTTTATCAATATTATTCCTCGCTTCCTCAACCGAATTCTTCAATATCCAACTCCGAAGATCATGATACGTGGGAGGCTCAACCCCTTGACCTCCCGAAGCAATTGCATCAATCATTGGTTGGAGATAATCTGAGTTCAATGCCTCCGGAGGTGCCCCAATATCAAACAAAAATCTCCCAATTGCCTCGTGAACATAACTGTTCACTTTTCTAGAAACCAATGCACCACTATTACAGACACCATGAGCACCATGGGACGATGAAGAGCTTTTCCCTCTCCCCCTCTTCCTCCTATCCATACTCCTAACACTCATTATCCCCTCTCGATTCACCAACAACCTCGAACTAGTCTCAAGTGGAACTCCAGTCAACTCAAGCGCATTATTGACATCACTCTGAATCCCACCAAGTGAGTCCACCTCACCATCCGGCGGGGGAGTAATGTTAGTAATCTCCTCATCAAGCTTCTGCCTATTCCTCTTCTTAACCACAACCCCATCTAAACTCTGCTGCATTAAAGCCCGAACATCCGGCGGAACCCTCAAACAAGTGGAAGCATTGCCCTTCTGGCCTGCAAGGTGTTCCTTAATCCTATGAATCCCTCCACCCCTAAACAACTTGCTACAATATATACACTTGAGCTGAATTCTATCCCCACTCTTAAACATTTGGCAGTGTTTCCAAGCCGGGTCATGTTTCTGTGACGTAATCGCCACAGGCTCCATTACCAAACCTGTAGCCATTTCAGAAAAAAAAAAACCAACCTCAACAAATTAACCACTCCATGTAAAAATTGCCAAAACCCATTACAACACAGTCATTTTCTTCTTCAATTTTCGATTCAAAGATTCAAACTTTACCAAGCAATTCAATTCAAGACTGTAACTTTTTCAGTAATTGAATGACGGAAATGAAAAAAAACTGAGAGAGAAATGAGAGAGAGCTTACTTGTGTTTTTGGTTTCTTTGAAAGCTTCTGAGACAGAGAACCCAATTTGAGAAACAGAACCGAGTTAAGGTGGTTAGGGAGGATTTTTATAAACCGTGGGCGGGTGACTGGACGGGCCGGTTAGGGTTTGGTTCAGCCGGTTGTGATGGACCAGATTTAACCGGTGATCCGGTCAGAGCAATATTAGTTAGAGGTTCGAACGGGTTTGGGGAACGAGGTTACCTAACGTTCCGGTCGCCTCGCTAACGAGCCGTGAGGCCCGTGACTAGAGTTGAAACTCGGACCAACCGCCGCCCCGCGAATTGACTGAACCGGCGATCCGTGGTAGTTATTTATCAAAGCAAATACTTCGTGCGGGTTGCATATTGTAACGCTACAATTGATCAGGTTGAGAATTTGGGTGAATAAAATGGTTAATTATGTTCTAGGTTTGATCAAAAAAAAAAAAATTGTGTTCTAGGTGTCTAGTTAGAAATGATTTTTCTTAGAATAACCTATTAATTATTTAAGACAGAGACCCGAATTTAAGACTTATTTTAATATTGGAAAAAGAAATTGTAATAGATGAACTAACTAGTTCATGTATATGAGAATTTGTCATGATTCAACATTTTGCGGAGATAAGAAAAAAGCAAAGAATGATCTGGTGCATTGAAGTGAACTAGTTATGTGATCTCGTAATCTTTGACTCATAAGCGTAGTTGAGGTGGCAAAATTATTTAGTTCGATAATAGTTTCTTAAAAGGTCAGACATGAGAAAGTGAAGTAAACCCACGAAGCTCGAGACCATTAAATATATTCTTTTTTAAAAAATTATATTAAATAAACTTAAAAGAAAGATTGCATAGCGCAATAGATGAATGCATTCCAATCAAATTTTTTTTTTTCTGCAATTAAAAACCAATGTCATGAAAGATCCAATTCTAGAATTCAGATTCATGAGATGAACTTCAAACTTCTTCATTTGAGAATTAAAGTAGTTGAAGTTCAACTAGGGATTCTAAATCTCTTCTATTTATAAATTGTTGTCTTTTGTAGGCCTTTATCGATGAAAAAATAATCGGCATATGAATTTTTACGGAAAAAAATTCAATGTCATAAGAGAGTTTGTCAATAAAGTTCCGTCGGCAAAAGTGTGTCCGTTTATATTTTATATTATGGGAAGATTTTGCCCACAAGCAAAAATGAACACCACGAGACTTGGAGCCACATAGGATTTGTAATCCCACTTCAAACTTTGTTGGTGTATCCGTTGAGCCTAATTACCTAATTATGCAGAAGATGATTGATGACTGCTGAGAGTTACATAGGATTTTGTAATTTCACTTCAAACCTGGAGAGTTGGAGCTTCAATCAAAAAAGGTTAGTAGAGCAAAGTGCAAATCCATTCAAGAACTCGAGGCTTGCTCGTTAACAAAATCTTAAAAAGAAGAGCCTCTGATAACAATGTATTTTTGTTCGCTTCTTTTTCCAGACAAGGCTCATGTTCATAAGGCTAGTAGATCCAATCCACAATAAATTTGGTATTCTATAATGAGACTCTGAGCAAAAGAGGATGGAATCTCATGCTAAAAGAAGAACTAAAGTTGGAGGTTTTACTGGTTACTTTGAAACGCTTGCTTTGCGAATTTCAGTCTAAAACGAAAGCTTTTTACATGCAAGTGAATTTTCACTTTTCAGCGAACTTTACAAAATAATACAAAGAATCTCTTGCAATTGGTAACCGTTATTACATGTGCAGTTGTTCTTTAAAGTTACCACTCCGTTCATGATAGCGTGAAAGAAGGAATCGCCTATTTAAAACACTCTGATTCATCTTCATTGTTCATATCATATCATCAAATGCCAATCTCACTAGTCCTCTGTTTCCTCATCTCCCTCTCCTTCACTGGTATACTCTCATCTTCTTACTTGGTTTCTAAAGCAGTTCTGGATTTCCAAGGCTTGCATTATAACATTATCTTTTATGTGTTATTGTGTTGCAGATGGGACTCAACTCATCATAGTGAACAACTGCAAGGAGAGCATATGGCCCGGGATCCTGGGCACTGCCGGCCACCTGACTCCTCAAGACGGCGGCTTCCATCTCCCCAGCGGCCAGCAACTCCTCCTTGACGTCCCTGAGAACTGGTCCGGAAGAATTTGGGGGCGGCAAGGCTGCTGCTTTGATCCAAGCACTGGCAAGGGCTCGTGCCTAACCGGTAGTTGCGCTGGGCTCCTACAATGTAGGGGACTCGGTGGAGTCCCCCCTGCCACACTCGTCGAAATGACACTCGGAACTCCTAAATCCGCCTTGCATTTCTACGATGTGAGCTTGGTTGATGGTTTCAACGTTCCCATTTCCATGGTGCCGATTGGTGGTGGTGTTGGATGTGGTGTTGCTGCTTGTGAGACTGACTTGAATGTATGCTGTCCCCTTGCCTTGGTGGTCAAGAAACAAGGTCGGGTTGTGGGTTGTAAGAGTGCTTGTTTGGCTGCAAAGACAGATAGGTATTGCTGTACTGGGGAGTTTGCAGATCCAGAGAGTTGTAAGCCTAGTGTTTTTGGGCATCTTTTTAAGGCTATTTGTCCCAAGGCTTATAGTTATGCCTTTGATGATTCTACAGGGCTCAAGACCTGTGTGGCTCCTAGGTATGTCATCACATTTTGTCCCCCTAACTTGGGATGATATTTTAGCAGAGGAAACTTCTGGAATTTTTGTCGCTAATTGTCAATGTTATGCAACATTTGGTTCTTTGTTTTCTTTAATTTATTTCCTAGTATTGGAAATTTGGAAGAGCAGCATTCAAACTGGAGCCAGACAGATGTAGGAGTAACTATATATCTACCAGTTTGGCCTCAAAAATGGCTAAAATGAGATGACCATTTCTTTTCCTACAATTGTTCAACATATCAAGAAACGCAGCATAAAAACCAATATTTGTTTTTCTTTGGACTGAAAGTGAAAAGTAAAACGCCAGTAATTTTCTTGATACCTCTGGCGTTTTATCAAAATCAGAGACATAAACCAAAGATGGGCTGCTAAAAAGAAGCATAGACAGCAAAGAATTATCACTGAATGAGCATCAAACACCCAATTAGATGATCTAATATGTCAACATAACTCTATAGTGCAAAGCATTTCATTTCATATAACAGCCATACAGCATAGCATCATCAAAATAACTGAAATAAAAAAAATAAAAAAATGGATTCAAAGCCTTTATAACTGGAAGGTTCCTTAATTAGAAATATAAAATCATCAAATACCATACATCAAAGAAAAAAACTTATGGAGGACTCCACCTGGTAACATACTTTTTGTACAGTCACGACCACAAAATCTACTACCGCCTTGCTTTTTACACCCTTAAAACTTGTACACTAAAATTATCTCCTCTGCAGGGGCCTCAGGTTTGTTCACCGTCTGAGCCGCGACTACTCTAAGGTATATCCTCAAACTAACAATGTACAGTTTTTTAAGTACAACCAACAATCTTTATTTTCATTGCTCCTATCCATTTGAATCAATAGACAGAGCCTTTACTAGAGACATGAAACAAAGAGAGAGGGGCTCATATTATCCTCAGTTAGCTGTACAACTTCATTCCCGCGCGCCCCATCTAAGCAGTAGCAGTAGCAGGTGGACATTGTGGAGTCAGGATGCTAATCCTCTTCTCTGCAAAACATTCAGATTTTTGTTAGTTCTCTGCAAATCATATGGCATATGTCGAAAATCGTCATTTCTTTGTCAGCATGTCAATCAGAAACTGAAAGTTGCATTAATTATTCTTATAGTGGGGAAAACCCAAAAGGTGACTTGGAAGTAATTTTCTGTGTCATATGAAACCATCACTGCAGGTAGAATGGATACAATTACATTTCTTATCCAAATGCTACTTCATTGAAGACAAGATATGCGGAGGTATATGCTAATAGTAGATTCATCACATGAATAGGTAAGATAAGTGTGTGTGTGTGTGGGGGGGGGGGGGCATATGCATGTTTTGGAGTATGATAGTTGATCACTTATAGTCTGCAAGTGTAGCAGAGCACCCATACTGAAAGCACCATAAACATGTGCATTGATGGATAGGACAACAACATGCAATACAATCAGATAAACGTAGAACATATGAAGGTTTGCGTCTCAAGTACAAACAAAGGCAAAGAACAAAATTAGAAATAAAGACGAAAGAGAAAGAAAACAGTACCTCCAGCAGCAACAAGTTTCTCTACACGTGCAACTATATGCTTCCCATAAGTATACTTCTTCAGAGCATTCAGATGAACCTTAATACGGTTAAGGATTAGTTCAAGTTGCTGGTCATCACAAGTTTCCAAAACTTTCTGTACAACATAATTTGCGAACTGGTCCTTCATCATTGCCTAAATTCATACAAAGAAATTGAAGAATGGACATTAGCAGTTGACGAAGACGTGAAATTACATATCTTAAACTCCTAGAAAATCATTATCAGAGACACACAAAATCAGCTAGTGGAATATCTCACAACAACAAAGCAAAGAAATAAATTACAAAAGCTTCAACGTGTAAAATAAGTGGCTAGTATTTAGGAAGAAAAGAAGAAAAATAAATAGAAGAAATAGATTGGCCTCGTTAACCTAAAGTAATAGGATAGCCATCGATTACAGTTCAGTATCATTCATACTATGTGGAAGGATGTAATTTATTCAGTTTAACAAGATAGATAGATACATCAACCCATAACATCAAGTTGAATGTCATATTTAGCATTGGATGAACACACAACACGAACAGAAGGATCAACTATCTAAAGATGATATCAGGAAGTAAGCCAATGAGTCTTTGGTTTCCAACCAGTTAGTTTCACCCATGGTTAACCTAAAGGGCCACCATTTCAGCTATTGTATAATAAAAAGATATGGGAAACTGTATGGAATAGCTTCTTAAGACGTAAACTTGACTACACAGTCAAATATTGAAGATTGATCAATGAGAAAAGACGGGAATTAAAAATATAATTACAATAAGTGAATATGTTCAGAAAAAGTTCATGCTTTAAACTTATAGAGCCAAATAAAAGACAAACCTGAAGGGGTTCGTTTTCATCAGTGGTACCGAGCATCTCAGTGACAAGGGCCTGGCGCTCAGCAAGAGTTCCAAAAGTTAAACACTTCTCTATAACATTGGAGGCAAATTTCTGCTGGCTCATTTGAACAATCTGCCCAGTTAGTTTCCTAATTATATCTGAGCGCTCGTCTGGCTTTCCATGCTCCAGCACATGCTGTAAAATGACATATAAATCAATTAATAACTAAGTTCAAAATAATAGATAGAAGTGCAAAACAGAGATAAATACAGCAGCACAAGGGGGTAATATCATTTTTTTTTTTCAAATTAAATCACAAATTACAATATATGAGTTGGTGATGGTGGGTTGTTAGCAAGTAGGTGCACTTCAGGTTAACATTAAACTATTAGCTTATAGTGCTTAGATTCAACTGTAGTCACAGCATATTTGTTGTTTCAAAGTTTATGAGTAGCAAAGCAGCTTTGACATGTAAAAGTAATTCACAAGGCGAAGGAACAGATGTGTTGAAAAGGTATTCAGTCAAAAACAGATCTGCCCAAAGTCGAAAGAGAACTCGCCAAAAATACAGGCAAATCAAATATATGCGTAAAACAACTCAGCCATCGAGTTCAAGAACTCCCCAAAATGGGCCTATCATCTTTTTACTAAGTTCCATTCAATCCCTACATTAAACCAGTTGATTTTATATAACACCAGGAAGCCTGACAAATATCATTAACCAACATTATAATTCATAATTAAGCTTCAACCCAAAAAGAATGGCTACTAAATCGAGAGTTCTATATGAGAGTACTATATGGTACAATTATCAAGAATGTGCCTCAATGTGGAATTATTCTAACCGTCCCACTAATGAAGAACCAACCAAAGTCGAGCTTAAGATGAGAAGTAAAATGTGGAGAGCCAGATATAAAGCCATGTTACCATGCCATCAATATCCAACCCAAGCTTAGTCTATTGAGTAATGAGGTCCATTGATACTGTGGAGTCTATCTAGCCAATGTGAGATTATTATCTTTATGAAAATGAAATGACAAGATATAAGTTTCCTAGAAATGCAACAAACCTGCACAACATAATTTCCATACTGATCTTGTGCCAAAGTGCAAACAGCATGCAAAATCTCATCCATCATTATCTGCTGCGTTTTGGGATCATGGCAGTGCTCCAAAATTCTCTGTTAGATAAAAAAAATATCATTAAGAATCACAAGTTACATAGATGATTGGCAGGCATGCACAGATAAACTTGATTGGAAAATGGATATTACCTGTATGACACGACAACCATATGGATGAGTTGACAGTGTCACAACTTGATCATAAAAGGTTGAAACAACAAACTGGATAGCATCTTCAGGTATACATTCAATACACTTCTGGATGACATGGTTCCCATTTTGATCACGAACACAACGCATAATGTGACCATCCAGTTCTGTGACCATTTGAGTCTGCTGGTCCAGATCAACAACTTCTATAGCCTAAAAGATAAAAACGACTGTGTATCAAACCCATGTTCTATGGCATGCATACCATGTAAACAGTTTACAACTTTTTACAAATTCTCACTGAACCATATAAATAAATTTTTGTACTACTATGTAAGCCAAGTTTAGATGATCTATACCTAAGGTCATATCCCACTTCCGTGGAAATAACTGAAGAAAATCCCAAATAATAGTGTTCTTTAAGAGCATATAAACCTCAGTGATATAACCAAATTCAATTTGCTAAAATCATGTTGTTAACGTAATCCACTAAAGAGAATAAACCTGTAGCATTCCCCCCCCCCCCATTAGACATCATTAGCGAAAGGTTCAGAACCCATAATAACATCATTAGCGTGCCGCCCCATTAGACATTTTTTGTGTACAAACTTGTATAAGGTACTATACCTGTTTTATACACAAGAAACCCAAATAGCATGTGGAAGATAGTCAATATGACATGTCACTGCCACAACTGACTGAACATACCTTCTGGATCACTCGACAGCCATACATTTGAAGGCTAAGGGTCAGCACATGCCCAGTGAGCTGGTCAGCCAGTTCTCTAATTTGTGCTGCAGAACCGTGCTCGAAAAACTGAACTCAAAATGCAAAGGTTAGCCACATGAAGAACTATTAAATATCTCTTTTCAACCCTGCACATCATAAACATGCTAGTACACATAACATATGCAACCAGCAGATGAGGGTGAATCAATCTACGAGGGAGTGAGAAATCACCTTCTGAATCACATAATTACCAAACACATCAGTCATCAAAGAAAGGGCTTGGGGCATAATTTCATCAAAAACCATGTTCTTTTCTTCGGTTGTGGCAGTTTCAAGTTTCTGTTGAATGAACCTACTCCCATACTGGTCCGCACTGTTAAAGGAATTGTATGAGTATATTACACTGTAGAGATACAGGAAAGTATTAAAGGGAAAAGTTTAAGAGAGCATCAGAAGATATATACCTGAACTCAACAACATGGCCTGAAATTTCTGAAAGTTCAAAACATTTAGTCTTATTGCTCTTGAACTCATCTAGCAAAGAGGATGCAAAACTTTCATCGAAATTTCCACCAGTTTCAGAGTGCCAAGCTCCCATGAGACCTCCACTCATGTTCCTCATCCCCGAAGAAAAACGCAAGTTCCTGTCACTGTGTCTGACAGGACTACCTGGTCCAACGGGAGAGTTTGGAAGAAGGGGACTTGCAGAATAAGACATGCCAAGCCCAAATGCTGGATTTCCATAATAACCATGATTCAAGCTACCAGACTTACCCATGTAGGGAGCACCAAACTGTGATTTTTGAGGCGAAAGTAATTGTCCCAGATAAGCTTTTTGCAACCCCAGAAAGTCCACATACATGCCTTCCCTGTCTGCTGTGGGGTCATGAAGGGATGCAAGCTGTGCAGCAGCAGCATACTCATTTGATCTTAAATACTGCAGATACAAGGGGTCCATCAGGGGCATCTGAAGAGCCCCTCCGGCAGCATGATTTCCACCCCTCCCCATATTCTGCAATTCAGCAGCTGCTGCTAACAAATTTGGTCCCAGAGACATACCTCCTCCAAAGGCTCCAGAGTCCAAGCCACCCATTGCAGAAACAGCAGCAGCATTTTCAAACAAGGGTGGTAAATTACCATTACCCAGTGGGCTCCCCATCATGGAGGGTGACGATGGACTAACAGAATACCCAGCTAACCCATAGTTTGCAAATGAGGAATTCATACCGTCTACACTCTGATAGTGAGAGACTGAGCTTCCTCGGCCATTAAGAGCTGGGGCAGAGGGTCCTCTCAAGTATGAGTTAGCAGAAGATACAGCAGGATTGTTAATTTCAGCTAGCCCATCAGACATCAGTGAAGGGTTGTTCTGGTCCCTCCCAAATCCACTGCCTTTGGCCATATTCTGATAAGAGTTTTTGGTAGACTGGGAAACAGAATGCAAATGATAATTCCCTGAATCAGGCTTGTTCATATATGAATTTTGTTTAATATGGTTCCGATCCCCTTGCATATCAAAGTGGTTATCACCTTGAATCTGTGAATGTGCATGATTCTCTTCATGCATCCTACTGTTTTTTGACAGGTTCATACCAGATAAGGCAGCTACCAGATCTGCAGACTCTTTCACATTGGATGCGATACCATTATATGAATTTTGACCACCGACACTATTTTTATCAGTGGAAGGAGCTCTTCCTCCTCCAACTGGTGGAATCCGGGGACTAGGAGCCCTAGATACAAGCTGAGGATCTGGTGTGGTGCTTCTTGACAGTGAGCCACCTAGAGCAGAAGCATAAGTATGAGAGCCCGAGGAACCAAAGTTCTGGGCAGCAGACATACCCTGCTTATTTCCACCAGAGCGCAAAGCATCTAAAGATGCCAAATCACGATGCATCTGAGCATACTGGGTATCTGAAGTTTCAACACCATCATCAAATGCATTCCGGCTAGCTGGACGAGAAGGGTGCCTTGAGCCAGTTGTATTCTGTATATCATCCTGCATCACAATACCAAAGGTAAAGACAACAGCTTTGATGAAAATATTGAAAAATCAACCTTATTTTTTCAGTCAAAACAAAATCAAAGTTAATCAGGGAAAACTTTACAAAACCAAAAGACCACAGGAACAGATCCCAAAGCACCCCCAACTCATAGTAACAATTCAGACAAGCAACTGTCACTAACACAATTTATGAACTTGGTCATACTTGATAAGAATGAATAAACATGTAAACTAAGGTTGAAACATACTCACTTAATAGCAGTACTCATCAACTATTCAACTAGTTCCAACACAAACAAACAACTTCATCAAAACACAAAGATACAGATAACAAAGAAAACCATTCAAGATGGCAACTTTACTCGACTAGTACTACAAACATGGAACCACGTTCAACACCCTATTCAGATTCAGATAACAAACGAATGGTTTTAAGATAACAACTTCCCCCAACTAGTTCAACAACACATAAAAACATTCAGATAACAAGGAAAAACCATTAAAGATCAAAACTTTACCTGAAGAATCTCGGCAATACTCTTCTGCCTACTCCCAAGGCCCAACCCGGGCAACCCAATCAGCCCATCTCCGCCCCACTCTCCATTCCTCGCCGCCGCCCCATTCTCCGGCTGCACCGAAAAAAGTGACCCTTCACCACTACCACCCCTCCCGCCTTTCCTCCTATCCCCAATGCCTCCGACCCCAGAACCTCCTCCGGCGCCGCCCCGCTGCGCAAACCGCCAGTCCTCCTTGGACCTCAGCGGCGGCGGTAGCCGCGGATTGAGATTGACATTGGCGTAGTAGTAGCTATGATAAGCCGGATCAGCCCTTAGCTCCTCCTCGCTCGCAAAGCCGTTAACGGCGTCGAAAAGACCGCCGACGGCGTTCAGCGACCCTTCTACGGTTGGTGGGGCCGACCCACTTCTGTATGGATTGAGCTCCTTCTCTCGCTCGCTCACTTCTTGCCTCTGCTGACGAATCAGAAGGCTCAAATCTTCACTGTAATCGCCGTTGTTCTTAAGCATGGATCGCATTGACATCTCGGACATCATCTTCGAATACGTATCAGTAACCATGTCAAACACAACTGTAAGAACTCATCAAACAAATTTTGAAGACGATAAACCCAGAAACTGGGGAAAAAAGATTGAAGCTTTGAGTTGGGTTTCAGCTGAGAAAGCCAGAAGAACCCAACTGGGATTGTCGCTCAAAGTTTTGGGTCGGAGAAAATTTGGGTTTTCTTAGTTAAAGATGTGATTTTTATGAGGATCGGATTGAGAGCAGGGAAGAACTGGGATGATGATCAAAAATGGAGGCAGCCATTTTTTTTTTTTTTTGGTTTGCTGAGGAGCGAAAGAGAAAAAAGAGGGAGGGAGACAGTGAAGTGAGGAAGAGGGCAATGATAAGCACGAGCAGTGGGGGAGTCTGAGCCGTTGGATGTGGAGAGGGACGGCTAGGATTTGTAGTGTTTTAGGGTTCTATATTTCATGGACTAACTGCTGCCTCTTTTGTTTTGGGCTTTAATTTCTATGGATTAACATGCTAAAGCATGTTTTTCACCTCTACAATTAAGGCACGTTTTAGATTTTTCTTTCTTTTTAGGGTTTCGTGTATTTGGGGGAAGAAATCTCAGTATACGTAATTACGTATCTTGTAGTCAATACAAGTCTATATACTAGCTATGGGAATATACGTGTCTTGTGAATGACATGAGGTAATTATTTTTTAGACCTTGTCCAATGATATTCTCATTAATTCATAGAGTAAATCTTGCTTGGACTGCTTTCACAAAAGAATATGTTCGTGTATTTTCAGTTATGATGAACTACGCGAATGAGATTTTATTTCGGTCGGAGGAAAAATTTATCACGTGTTTGCATTCCCTCACACTCGACGTCAATGAACTTTGTATTTAAATGTCTTTCTTCATATACAGACTTAACCCTAAAATAGATTGAACGAGAGAATAAAAGGTTTAGATTGTGAGTAGGGAATTGATTTCTTCTTTTTTCTTTTAATAGAGGAAGGCCATAACGATGGAATCTATAAAAGATAGTTGATTCTTGATTCAGTTAAGATTTTGTTTTGGACCAAGTTGATTAAATCTATATGTCGAATTTATGAATTGGAGATTTCATACAAAGTTTTCCACATATATAGTTTCCACTATGATTATAGTAATTTGACTTATTGATCATAATATAAATTTGTATTGACCTTTAATGATGAAGCCGTTATAAAATATCTTCAAGAATTCAGTTAACAGTGATTGATAAAGTTACTACAGACTGTTTTTCAAGGCTTTAGTATAACATATTAAGTTTCGATATAATATTATTTCTTTTAAATTTGATAAGATCAAATTTAAATGAGATAAATATCTTGTTATGTTAGAATCATGTTAAGTTGTAAATTAAATTAAGTAGTAACTTTGCCACATTCATCCTCTTAATTTATTGGGTCAAAAGCACATTTACCATCATCATGTCTTGTAGAGTTTAGAATATCACTCTCATTTTGGGGAGAGGAGACTTTATCATTACAGAGATCACATCCCAACTTGATCGAGAGGATTGTCTGTGTTGCAGAAAAAGATCAGGTTTGTTGTTGCACTCGTGGTGTCCCGCCACGTCATCGTGAACAAATAACAAAATATTTTTTTTGGAATCTTCATTTTCGGTCGCTTGCTTTGTTTTTCTCTGCAACCTGCAAACCCTTGTTGTATATATGTCCATGTATTGGCAAGTGCCATTTCCGGATTGGGGTGATGCTTAATTGCTTATCGTCATCTTTGAACTGTAAATTCTTCCTCTGCTGCTGGAAACTGTTTTATCCGAAACTGTATCTCCAGCGAATTGATGAATTAGTTGGAAGATAATTAATTTGACTGAAAGTTCAAGGAAAATGTAATGGTGCATTGAAGCTTATGTTACCTACTGTACAGTAATGAACGTGCTCATTTAGCTTGTTCTTAACTTGTTTTGTAACCTTTTGCTGACAGCGTTTGAAAGCATTCAAGACGGGAGTCGTGAACGTACATAAGCATTATTATGTTGAAATTATGCATATAGTGGATAGTACAATATAGCCATATAATGTGAAGGTAAAATCGTTGTGGAATTACAAAACAAGCAGATTTCTGTAGCAATCGAAGTAAAAGAAATTAAAATTAAAAGCTTGTAAAACTAACAATAAATGGTCATTTTCTGTAAGAGATGATGATGTGATCAAAAGTGAAGTTAACATCGCGAAATTATATTTTAAAGATATTGATATTCTCGAAGTGAGTAGCCAAGTATTGACAGTACTGTGTGGTGCATATATTATTAACAAAGTCAACATTAGTTTAAAGTTAGTCATCTTCCATTTGGAGTATAGTGAGATTTTCTCGTTAGTGCATAGCAAAAAAATCTTTTGTTACGACAAGAGCCTCATATAACAGGACATAAGACACATAATTTTTCATGAAGTTTGCAAGCACAAAATAACCTACCTATCATGGTTTCTAATGACAATTCCAACAGCAACACCCAAAATTTGTCAAAAAGAATAGATCATGAAGAAGGGATGATAAGATTATTTTTTTTAAATTAAGATAGTACTTTTCAATTTTCATCTTCACATATACGTTTTAAATAAACATTTCATGCTATTTTTTTTAGTGAAAAATACACTGATATAACTAAATATTAACTTCTTATTTAATTATATCTCATTAGAAATAATGTGAAATGTTTATTTACAACGTATTCGTTAAGATGAAAATTTTGAAATACCATCTTTTAAAATTAAATGTGTTCGTAACGTTGCGTGCTAGCTTCTCGTCCCACGCGCACCCATACTCAATTTTTTTGTACCACTATAGGTCTCTTGCAAACATCCTAACCCAATTAGCTCTTTTTTATTTCTTATTGTGAATTGTAATTAAAATTTCACAAGCTGGAGGAGCGCAGCCACCCACTATACTTAAAAAGCCTGTGGAATATAAACTTTCAGTAAATGCAGGGGAACCAGCCAACAAAATAAACCCAAACCACGGGCTAAAGATTAAAGAAGAAGATGCCTTTTCTTATTTGAATACACTATACAGAGTCACACTCTGAGAAGAGAGAGCGGGGGAGCATGATGACAATGTTAGTTATCTGATTATGTCAGCCTTAGTTAATTGGTTTAGATTTATATTGGCTAGGGTTTTGCAGTTTTGCTGAAGAAGAAGAAGGAGAAGGAGAAGGAGAAGCAATAGTTGATAACGATGATGTTGCAGATGACATGTGCAGCTCGATGATGTGAGTCGAGGTCATTGATCAGTCACTCCCTCACTCCTTGGGTTATTAGGGTTAGGAGGGTCACGTGATTTGTCTGCGCTTCCCTCTACAAGAATCATTATTATTTATTATGGACTCCACGTCCGTACTTCGTGTATAACAATAATCAATTCAAAATATCATACCTGCAGAATGGCTAGGTTAACCCGAGAATCTCGAACCCTAGATTAGTTATGCATAAACATTTTGGTTAGGAGAATATGTTGGTTTTTCTAAGGCATTGCTCAAGTGTCCGAGACTCTTAGGTGATTGGTATTACTATATATGCAAGCATATATTTATAGCAGGAAAGCTAAGCCATTTGTTTATGTTATCCTTCATTCCAGTATTTCAGTGTGGTAATTGATATAAAATCGAAGATGAGAGGGTGAGGCAGAGCCTCGAAATTTGGCAGAGCGCAATTCATGGCTTAAGTGCATGTCACCTAGACCTAGCCGACGTGCTTCAGAAAAGAATACTTGTTGTGAGATTAGGGTTTACAGCTGAAACTGAAAATCCAGCCCATTTATTGAACTTGGTGAGAATTGGGTGGGGATTGTTAGGATGGGTTTGGGATATAGAGATGCCAGGCCTGGTCTGTTAGGACTATCTTGGGCTTTGAGCTTTGAAGTACTAGATAGGGTAGGGTGTTGCCTAATTTATATCGGTCATTTTACATTTACATCACAATTAACATTCAACACACAGCAACTCATTGCGGGTGAACTAACTATGGCCTATTGGCTATGTTAAAATCAATACGGTAGAGATCACAGATTCGAATTTCACTGTCATGAAAATGGATGGGGTGTAGGTGTAAAGATAAACAAATAAATTGGTATCTCTACCACTATAAAATATAAATAGAGATTTTCTTTTAGTGTCAAAAGACTTCAAGTCAATAAAATACAAATGGACAAACATAATCGACCAACAAAAAAAGTAAAAACCTTTGATTCATGGCTCGAGAAAATAAGAGAAGATTATAATAGCAGTACAACCCTTGTATCTGATGAGCATCACCATGTCACGTCTCTTATATTCGAGCCTAGAGAGTTTGTTCCTATTGTTGATTCAACACCTAGAGATCGATTATGTTCCTACT
The DNA here is from genome assembly GCF_002994745.2 of Rosa chinensis. NCBI lineage: Eukaryota > Viridiplantae > Streptophyta > Magnoliopsida > Rosales > Rosaceae > Rosa > Rosa chinensis. The sequence goes on along the minus strand of NC_037088.1, from coordinate 58,268,931 downwards.
GCTCCGACATCCAATAATGATAGTACAATACTCAATGATCCATAGTCAATCATTAAAGATTTTGCTTCTATACAAGAGCGCATGATACAATTTGAGTAGGTATGTACTTTTGTCTTAGACTTTTGTTATTAAATTTTTATCAAAAGTTATAATATTAGATTTTTGGATCAGTTGGCTATTTGATTATTTTAGATCTGTTTATTACGTGATGTGGTTTAAATTAAGAAGAATAAAATGTGTTAATTGTAACACTTAGAAAATTAGTCCACCTCATTCTAAAATACTACTTCCGACCTCGCACTCAAACATACCCATATATATGCTGAAAAAGGCTTTCGGTACGTACCTTCTCATCCTCCTTCCTGGGTTAACAAGAGGTTTTCATCGTCTTCAAACCAAACCTTTACCTAACTATAGCTGTGAGCCGAAAAATATTGCGTGTCAACTTGACAGGCCAAATTTATAACCAGCATGTTTGTTCGCAAGAATTTAGCAACACTAGGTTCTCAGTTTTCTAACCTAACTCCAGCTGGTTTAATTCTTCTTGATTACAAGCTTTGTATATATAATGCATGCAGCTCTGAGATTCAATGAGACTTGCCCAAATCATTTTAATGAGCACTGGTTGGGCTGTGGGCAATATGCTTAATTGGGTTAATTTTTGAATTAATTTTTAATTTTTAAGTACGTTAACAACTCTCTAACATAGCTTCCAGAACTTACATTAAATCGATCAGCTGATCGAAGTATTTGGTTCCGCCTTGGTCGTTTATAACTTTTTATTTTTATTTTTTAAAATTTTTAAGTAGGGTAATTTATATTTTTTCAAGGAAAGAGATGGAGAATTAGAGAGGTTACCGGCTGCTTACGTACTCAATTAGTCCAAAAGCTGGATAGATTGTGGATTTACCAGTAACAAATCACGTAATATATTGAATCAGCTCAACAACTTGATATTACTGCTAATTAGCCGGGACATTTGATTTTAACAACTTAATCCCTTCAAGTCTCATAACTGAAGATATTCATTAGCATTAGTAAATATTTGAGACCCCACTTAATATCTAATTAAAGAAAAAGTTGAAACTAGCTAGTCACCAGTGATAAACAAAACTCTTAACTAGAGTTGGGATAATACAGGGTTCAGAATGAAAGTTGCGTATTATTAGTATCAAAAAAGAAAATCAAGGACACCCAAACAGACAAATGGTACCTAATAGACCATCATGCTATCATCTCAATCTCAATTTTCACAATTAATGGGGGAGAGTAGAAACCAAGGTACGTGATTGAGAAGGGAAAAGAATAAGACACTTGTGAAGTCCACTGTACAATCTGATTGCTTGGTCAGGCTCTCAGAGAAGACACATTTGTGCTCTCAACCAAGCTAGCTGGGTTTTCAGAAAATGTTTGCAGACAATGTTAAGAGAAGTTATTTAAGATTAGATTTTTGTTTGTATTTAACATCGCAGGACGATGAGGGATTATATATCATTTCGGCAGATAAGGATTAAACCGATCAGTGGCTCTAAAGCACGAACCATGAGAATATATCGACATGTGAGTGTGTCTATGAACTCAAACGTACACAGCATTGAAGTAACTTGTGTTCTGAATGAAAGGTGGGACGTACGTACCCCCAAATCTTATTCGTTCTCATTGTGGGAATGACTCCTTGGGGTTGCGTAATTTTCGTGTTCGTTAGTTACACTTTCTTTTTGTATTTCTCATTTGTTTTCTCTTCCGATTGTTTTCTTTGGAGAAGTTTTGGTTTTATGTCCCCTCCTTCCTTTTGTACTTTTCTTTTCTTTTCTTCGAAATAAAATTCAATAGGGGTGAGCCGTTTAGGCTATTCCTCTATAAAAAAATAAAAAATAAAATAACTTCGTGTTCTGTTATTCTGAACAAGTTGACAATAGAACTTTTCATTTTGGTCTAAATTGACGATAGAACAATGAATGCATATAGAAAACACTAAAACATGGGAAAACCCAAAAGAGATCGACAATGGAAGTTTCCCAGAAATTTCCTTAACGCAGTAACATCATTTTAGGGTGATGAGTTTTGTCACACCTACAAACTTTTCCCAAAGCTTATATAACAAGAATAAACCAACATGTTTACGTCTCGTCACCATTATCGAAATGTTAAAGCAACTAAGTAAGCGACCTAACTAAGTAGAATAACCAATTAGGTGTGAACAAGTGGACTTTGTCATGATCCCTTCAGGAAGTTGTTGTTGGGGTTAAGAAAACGATCTTTTGTGTATATATAACATTGCGTATTATCCTCTTTTCCTTGCAGATACATCTACTCAAAACCCAAAATGAGTAATTAATACAGATTTTGGTGTAACTAGTTTGGCAAACTGTTTAAACTGCTTTATTGTGCCTTATAAACCGGGAAACATAAAAAACCCATGCAAGAAGTTACACAAATGGATCATTCTTCTGTTGTTTCAGAGCTAGAAGGGACACTCCTCAAGGACACCGACCCTTTCTCCTACTTCATGTTGCTGGCATTCGAGGCGTCCGGGTTGTTCCGGTTCACCTTGTTGCTAGTCATGTTTCCGGTGATCCGGTTTCTCGAGATGATAGGTAGGGAGGAGGCAGGGCTCAAGCTCATGATCTTTTTTGCTGTCGCAGGAGTTAGCGAATCGGAGATCAAATCAGTGGCTCGAGCTGTGCTGCCGAAGTTTTACGTGGAGGATGTCGATATGGAGGCGTGGAAGGTGTTCAGTGCTTGTGACGAGCGGGTTGTGGTGACAAAGATGCCGAGGATAATGGTGGAGAGGTTTGTGAAGGAGCATTTGCGTGCTGATGAAGTTATCGGTTGCGAGCTTGTTGTGAACCGATTTGGGCTAGCCACAGGATTCGTTCAGGGTGAAGTTGGATCCAGTCATTCCTGTGACCGGGTGGCCAAGCTGGTTGCAGAGGAATTAAAACAACCTACGTTAGGGTTGGGAAGGCCTACATCATCAAGTTCTTCGTTTTTATCGTCATGTAAGGTAGGTAATGAATATTTGCGTTATTGACTGTTCCCTAAACTAACTCTTCCTTATATTGATATATTCATCACCTACCAATTCTAATCGGTAATAATGTGCGGAAGTATCTGGTGGTATATATGACGAATTGTTATTTGGCATAAATGTACGTTATATTTAGTAACTAGGATTGCAGAGAACTAATGGGCAAAGTTTCATACTTTTAAGATTTAGAAAAACAATTTCCGTGTAATGTATGTGATATACAAAATAATTGTAAGACCAACAGCTAGCTTTCATTTCACCTCATGGGAAACTGGCTTATCTACAGGAACAAATGCACCCACCATTCACGATGACCAACCAAAAGGACGAACAACAGCTCCTCCGCCCCCTCCCCGTGATCTTCCACGACGGTCGACTGGTCAAGCGCCCGACCCCATCCACCGCTCTCTTAATCCTCCTATGGATGCCTCTAGGCATCTTACTAGCCTTCATTCGTATAACCGTGGGCTTGATGATGCCAATGTGGGCTAAACCCTTGGTGTCCCGGTTACTGGGCGGCAAAGTCATCGTTAAAGGCAAACCCCCTCCCCCACCCGCAGTCCCCGAAAACAACAACTCTGGCGTACTATTTGTCTGCACTCACAGAACCCTAATGGACCCCGTCGTGCTGTCCACAGTACTCGGCCGTAGGATTCCAGCCGTCACATACTCTGTCTCTCGATTCTCCGAGATTATATCCCCGATCCCCACCGTCCGATTAACCCGAATCCGACATGTGGACGCCGAGAAAATCAAGCGTGAACTCTCCAAAGGAGATCTAGTGGTCTGCCCCGAAGGAACGACGTGTCGCGAGCCTTTCTTGTTGAGGTTCAGCGCACTCTTTGCCGAGCTCACGGACCGAATTGTCCCCGTGGCCATGAACTATAGGGTTGGGTTCTTCCATGCAACCACGGCCAAGGGCTGCAAGGCTTTGGACCCCATTTTCTTCTTCATGAACCCTAGACCGGTGTATGAGGTCACGTTCTTGAACCAGTTGCCAATTGAAGCTACCTGTTCGTCGGGGAAGAGTCCTCACGATGTTGCTAATTACGTGCAGAGGATCTTGGCCGCCACGTTAGGGTTCGAATGCACCAACTTCACCAGGAAGGACAAGTACAAGGTGCTCGCCGGGAACGACGGAACCGTCAGTTGTACTTCTTTAGCTGACGGAGTTAAGAAGGTTGTGAGGACCTTTATGCCGTTTAACACAAAGACAATGAAGGAATAATGATTCTTCGCTTGGTGCATGCTTTCTGAGTGTTGAGTTTGTAATTTTTTTCTGTGTGTGTTGATTTATTCTTTTTCTGTTTTTGTCAAAATAAAGTACCAGTGTAATTGATGATGATGGTATTATTTGTAAATGGTTTTGGGTCTTGGAATTAACAGAAGACATTTGATTTGGTAGATTAATCTTGGTCATCCTAATTTAGGTTTGGCTCCAGCTTGAGGATGGTGAACGCACATACATGAACTTCTAAATTCACCCGGAAATTTGATTAGCACGTGATACCTAATGAACAATTCTTCAGTTCACCCCTAGGGTGAATGAGCATATTCACCCCACTGTCGATTAACGCATAATAACTTTATAATTTTCTAATCTAACCATTCATGTTGTATAACGTAATACAAAGATTAGCTTTGTAAAAAATCAATCAAATTGAAGACCTTTCAGTTATTCATTTCTATGAAATACATGGACGGTTCATCATAATAGTAGTAAGTGTTGTTAGAACCATCCATTTGTTTGATTCAATTAGATAATTAAACGATTTCTGATTCGCTTAATTTTTTACAGAGATAATCTTTAAAGGCTAATTTTAGATATGGACCGTTGGATTATAAATTTATTAAATAAAAGTATGTTAATAGTCAATAGGGGTGAATATGCTCATTCACCCTAGGGGTGAACCTAAGAATTGTTCATATCTAATTTGTTTTGTTTTTATTTTTCATATTTTGGTGGGATTGGTTGGGCTGGTTTTAAGTTGATGATGGGTTCGTATTTTGGTGAGATTGGTTTGAAATTTTAGTTTCATATATTTGGTAATGGCGCCAATTTTGTTATGTATATATACATATCTAGGGCTGGCAAATTCTCCCGAATCAAACCGTACCAACCGCATCCGAGCCGAGCCAACTGAATTGGTAGCCGAAAACTGGGTAACCAAAAACTCGGTACGGTTGTACCGAACCGACTACATGAAGACGGTACGGTAATGGTATGTAATTTTATACATTTACGGTATACCGTACCGTACCATATAATTTATAAATATTATTTATTTTAATTTTTATTAATAGTATGGGACTGTGGGTACTCCACTACTGCCAATATAAAATTTCCTCTACCTCACACGATTCCAGATTCCTCTCCTTCTCTCTTCTTCTTTCTCTTCTTTAGTTCTTCTTCTTCTTCTTCTTCCTCAACCGGTCAACCCCACCTTTGCTCCTCCTCCAAAAACTAAAGATCGACGTTCTCCCCGTCGTCATCTTTACTCTCTCTCTTTTTTCTTTTTTTTTTGTCAATCTTTCTCAACTCTCGGTCTCCTTTTTTCTTTTCTTTTTTTCTCTTTCTTCTTCATCTTCTTCCTCTTCCCTCAGTTTGGCACTCCCTGAGCCCAAACCTGGACGGCATCTCCTTCAATCGAACCATTCGATTTCATTTCACATCACATCAAATCCATTCGATTCATTCCCAGATTTCCTATTGCTGGTGAGTACGACCTGCATTTTATAGGTGCGCTGCTATTTGCTTATTTTGCTTTGCTTCCAATTTCAATGCTTTTGTTTGTTTTGTGTGATTCGTAGATCTGGGTCTATTGGGTTTTTGGAGAATTTGTTGTTCTGGGTTTGATTCTGGTGCATGCATGTTGGGTTTTTGTTGTTGAACTGTGTGCTATCTGATTTGATGTTAATTCAATTTGGTTGATAAGAAGAAATGGGGAGAAGGGGGACAAAGAATGAGGTTTTGAGGTTGATGTGTTGAAAAGGTTGAGTTCGATGTTTTGATTGTTGTTGTTTTAAAAGTGGTTTTGGACTTTGGTATCAGATGAAAAATTGAAGTTTTGTGCGGTAGAGGATGATCTTGTTGACTTTTATGTTTTTCAGGTACAAAGCAGGTTTGGGCTTTTTAAAATTTCAGTTGGGTCGTAGCCGGATTATGGCCCAATTATAAACTAGGTTAGAGGCCCAACCAACCGATACCGAGATCTTGGTATACCGACTTCTGTGGTCGGTAATGGGAGAAGATTTTATGTACCAAATTAGTCTGGTACGGTAGGCGGTTTTGGGCCTGCAGCTCCGGTACAGAACCGAACCCACCCCTATACATATCTAATCTTCGTGAGTGCTGGGCAATTCACATGCAGTTAGCTCTTCTTGCAGATATGCATGGTAACCCTAAAGTTCAAATAAGTTGAACTTTTTAGTAGTGGTCTATTGAGCTGTCTGGTGGATCTCTAAATTGAGTCAAAAAAAAAATAATTTAAAATAGCGAGCTCTTTTTTATTATTAATAATAGTTAAAGAAGTGGAATAGATAAAATCTTACTAATAACAGTTTAAAATCAAGCAAAGAAAACCTTATTTTTTATTCTTCACGTCTAGGATTGTTTATTAGGAGTTATGTAGAAAAATTTGTACTTCTTCATAAATCACACAATAATTAGTTGTTTATGAGTCAAATTTAAGTTCACGCACTTATAAATTAGATATATCATAAACGAAATGAGCTAAGACTTGAATGAATGTTTTTTTTTTTTTTTCACAACCGAAATGATAACTTTATTAGCTTAACACACCAATGAAGGTAAAACTATCCTAAAAAATTACAACCACTACTGGTGTCCATCCATAACATTGTGAAACAAAAAAAGACTGACTTCGAAGTCAGTCCTACATAACATAAATTGTGTCATAGTCAACATCACTCTCGCAAGCTTGAGCAACTTGGTTCATATATCACCAAACTCGAAAGATATTTAGCATGTAGGTAAAATAACTAATTGAAGTTTTTCCATGTTGGTACAATGGAGGATTGGATTAATGGAGTTCGAAGAACTATCGTAATAAAAATTGAATATTCCAAATTTCTTTCTCCATGCTAGACTACAAATATATGATTGGCACTGAATGAAAAAAAAAGATCAGGGAAGCAGGCGATGTCAGCAAAATATAATGACGTGTTGGACAGTGGTTTTCATGATGAGTCAGCTCGTATGGCGTGGCACGTTTGAACGCCCAGCCGAGCCATTCTCAAGTCGAGCATAGCTGCCTCGCTCACTTCAGCAATTGGATGCCAATTTCTAAAATAATTAGGCTCATCCAAAACATTCAGTTATTACTTAAGCCACTTGCCTTTTTTTTAATAATTTGGTGATCTCCTATTTTCTTTTTATAGAAAAAAAAAATCATTTTGTAAAGTCTAGTAATTTATTAAATTAATTTATATATATATGTATATTTTTTTTTTCAATTGCACAATGGATGGGTTCTTACATCAAACTATGAACTCTACTCATTAATAAAGATTAAATTCAGTTTACTCTCTAAAACTTTGGGTCGAAAATCAGTTTGGTCAATCTTTTCGAATTTTAATTACGTTGGTCCTTGCACTTCCAAATCGCATAAGCCGCGTCTAAATTTCAAATTCTTGTCTAAATGTGATGTCATGTGTTGAGCTAGAGCTGACATTGGGCTGCACCTTTCAGCTTTACAATTCAAATTTGGACAAAATGTACAAACTATCCCTATTACAATTTTTTTTTTTGAAACGGTTACATATTTTTCTAATTAATAAGAATTTTTTCGTTTTCTTCTTACTGTTCCTCAATCTTGGTTGCGACCCAAATCGATCTGACCGACTCTCTCTTCGACTTACTCAATAGCTACCCCAACTCTGAAGCCCCGACTCTCTGGTACCAATCCCCACCTCAAAAAGCCCTAAATTCGAGATTTGTCTTCGAATCCAGTAAGGCCTAAAATTTGGAGGTTTCTAGTTTCTCGTCCTCTCGTCCTTATTATGCACGACACTCACTCTTGACATCTTTCGACGGTGGTTGTAGCTTTGAATGGTTGGCTTCGATTGGAATCTGGACCATAGTTATTCGATAGTGATGGATTGGGAAACTGAAGAACAAAGCAGAGCAGAGAATTTGGGATTAGGGTTTCGAGAAGCAGAAGGGGATCGAGCCTGGGATTTAGGCTTCTTCGATCTAGGTTCTTGGATTGTGTTGTTCAATTAGTTCTTCACTGGATGGTTCGATTAGGTTCTTCAATCAAGCTTTGGCATTAATTTTAACTTTGAGTTGTGATGCGCAAATGGCTCAACATCTTTGCCAAAGAGTTTGATTACAAAGATAAAGATTGAGATTTTGGGTGTGTTGATGATCTCGAGGAGGAGGTTGTCTATATCGTAATCATTACAATGCCACAAGGTTCTTTCACGCCGAGAAGCTCTGCCTATTTCGATGTTCTCACCCAAGAAATCGATAAGAAGCTCTAGCGGGTTCTTTTTTTTTTTGCCTAAGATTTTAATTGTTTGATATTTTTTGTTTGGTTTGGTTACTGAAAATCGGCATCATTTGGTAGAGAAATAGTATGAGATTGTGTCCATTGATGAAATCGGCATCATTTGATACAAAATAGTATGAGATTGTGTCCACTGATGAAAATATCTTATTGGGCAAGAAAATCATTTGGTTTTGTGTCTGGAAGATCATAGGGCTTGGAGTATCAATCTTGCTTGTGCTTTTCATACAAATAGACACAAATTATAATTTGTTATATAAGAGTGTAATCTAATTTTCACTTTCACACTACTTGGACCTTACGGTGTTAAGCATCTTCACTAGTCATAAAAAATTAAAATATAAACATGTAAGTAAGACTGAAATTGATGTAAACTTTTGGAAACACAAATATAAGGCCTTGGGGGGATCGCTTGTTTTATTTTTTCTTTAAATCGTCAACAGCGTCAAGTATAATTGCTAATTTTTTTATCACATACTTGATATTCAAGATGTATGTTAGTTGTAATCAAATTATTCACCACCTCACCCTTCATAAAGGATTTGCTCACCTAAGAGATTGTGAGGGACAAATACATCTCAACCGCATGTATTAAATATAAAAGCAGAAATTATAACAACTTTAAACTGTGCATTTATTTCTAGCCGTCAGATTCACTTGTCCCTTATAGTCTCTTAAAAACCGTCCCTTAGGTGAGCAGGCCTACCCTTCATAAAACCTTAATTTAACTAATAAAAAATGTGTAATTATCAAATATAACCACGTAAATAAATTTACAAAAAATAAAATAAAATAGTCCATGATCCGATATACTCTTTAATAGATTTTAATGTATAGCTGAGGACTCAATTTTTATATATATATAAATGTCATTTATATTTTAAAACACTCCGAACACAAAATTAATAAAAAGACAAAAATTGAAAGAAAAAAAAAAGATAGCAAATAAAGAAAAAACTAACTTAATTACATTTTATAAGGTAATGAGGTAATCACCTAAGTGAAGGGGTGAGGAAGAGCTCCAAAAAGCTCGAATGATCTTGAGTCTAGGGTTTGCGAATTCCTCCTTGTCCGGCGGCACTCATGGTTGGCGTCGGTCTTCCTTATCGTTAATGGGTTGCTGTCGGACATGTGTTTGAACACCATATGCCTGGAAGTCTCTTGGGAGGTGGTTTGGCTAGATGGTTTGACGATGAGCACCAGACGAAGTCTTGGGCGTGGTGGGCGATGGTTCAACGCAGGTCGCGCTTCATCGAGGCACCTCCAAGATTGGCAACATGATGGAAGGGTGCTGGATCGGCTGCATCTTGGAAGGATGGGTTTGACGCCGCGTGGCTTAGTAGGGCTTGGACGTGGGTTGCAGCATTGGATTGAGGCGGCGAGGTCCGACGTTGGGTTGCAGCGGCGAGGTTTGGCACTGGGTTGCGGCGGTCGACGACCAATGAGGTTAAAGATGGACTTTGGGCTTGGGTCAAGCCATTCTTTGTTGGGCCTGAGTTGGGTATTTTCTTGGGGCTGTTGGTTGCTACTTTGGGCTAGGTTGTTTTGACCTAGGCCCTATTTTTTTAATTTAGTCATTTGACTACAATAATTCCTTACTTTGTTAGGGAGCTATGCTTCTAGGTTTTTAGTAAGCGTCATTGTCTCTTTGAGTTTAGTTTACTCTACCTATTTACTATGTGGTAGTTAATAGTTGGATTAATTTCGGTTCAGTACCCTGTGGTTTGGGGGTAACATCATATCAATCCCTGCTCTTTCAATTTGATCAGCAACGCCCCTTTGCTTTCAATTTCAATCAGCCGTGACCAAATTTTACTGTTCCATCTAAATTTTACTTTGTCAATCCAGTCAAAGTTAACGTTCAAATTGGACGAAACAATAAAATTTGGGTACGGCTAATTGAAATTGAAAACACAGGGGTGTTGCTGATCAAATTGAAAGAGCAGGGACTGACATGATGTTACCCCCAAACCACATCGTACTAAACTGAAATTTATCCTTAATAGTATGTATGCTCTCTTTATGAGCATGGAACCGTCAAATGATTGGACTTAATTTATGTATCATTGTGCTATTATCACAAACTCTTTATCTAACTTATAATGAGGGAGGATATGTAATGACCCTTTCTGGCTTGAGCTATTACTATATCGATATGATATTCATTTAAAAATAAGGTAATCACCTTTACTCTCACATCCATGATTGACCCAGTGTCGGGGAAATTTGTTAATTTGGTTAGGAAAAATGGAGTAGGTTGGAATGAACCAAAAGTTTTGTAGACCAAAGGGGCCCCACTGACGTGGCTAGTTCACAGCCTAAGAATTTGGATACTTTTTGTTGACCGTTATTGAGACGTTAAGTGTAATTTATGTGCCGTGATGTAAAACGAGGAGGGATTTCTGGTATTTATCTCCGAATCCAGCTTCCTATAGAAGTAAGTTGCATCTACAGAAAACCAAGCAGAAGGATCCAATTCAGATAGAATTGATGCTTGGTTTCGAAGAAGATGACATTGACATGCATCCACAAATGGCAGCAAAGCAAACTTGGATTGTGAATAACCTCAAAAATTTCTCAGTGTCTGGGTCATTCTACTACTACTTTAGAGTAAGATCAAGGACCAAAAATCGATCAAACCGGTGAGACGATTGGGTTCCATCGAATGGTTTTGCGCTCACTTCAAAGCGGTGAGATAGCTAGCAGCACAAGTTATTAGCTGTAAAAAAAGACTAGAGAGAGAAGGAGCCCAGACCAGATATTTTTCGTGGTTTTGATGCCAACCCATATAAAGGAAATTTTGATGTTTCGTAGAGAGGAAGAATGGCGGAGGCTACTATTTTTAGTCTTGCAAACTTCTCTCCTCCTCGATGCAGCCGCCTATGTCCTTCTCCCCTAAAAGCCCCTTGTGTAACTTCATACTTTACTGTTTCATCTAACTTGTCCTATGTGAGTTGACCTGGTCAGTCTAACAGAAAAACAGACGGCATTTGCTGGTCTGCAAATCTTTTGGTTCATTCCAGACTTCTCCAGGAAAAACAGCCAAATATAATATAATATTTTCCACCTGAGCCGAATCTTCGGCTAAACCCTTGCGCCGGCTCAGGTGTTCAGAAAAACGGCGCCCCTTCTCCTTTCGGCTTTATCCACCCGTTGCCCAATTAACCGACTCGTTCCGTTCCTACCTCACAGTCCCACATCTCTAACGCTACTAAACGTCGTAACCACTCCGCCCACTCACGCCCCGCCACGTACCCCCCTCCCCATGAGCGTTACCGCCACGCCAACTCCTACGCGCTTTTGCCGTTAATAACTTGATCCCCCTCTCCATAAAATCGATTTTTCCCTCAACACGCTAACACTCAAAGCCGAACTCCGTCTTCTTCCTCTCTGTGTTTTTACCAAACAGTCCTTTAGAGTTCTTCTTGATCATAATTTGGATTTCAAATTCAAATTCAAATTTGTTTGCTCGATTCATTCAGTGTTGATTTTTGGTGTTCGGATCGAGAGAATTTGATCGTGTTACATGTCCGCAGCGACGACGTCATGTTACTGCTACAGATGTAGCAGGTTCATTAGGGCTTTCACCGGCACCGGCGACTCACCGGTGGTGTGTCCGGACTGCGGCAGTGGGTTTGTGGAAGAGCTCGGCAACCCGGCCCGCTCCGTCCACGTGGATTTGCGCCGTTCCGCTGCTGCGATGTACATGATCGGAGCCAACAACCGCTTCGGTTCCAATCATGATCTCCGACGACCTCGCAGAAACAACAACGGCGGTGGAGGTGACCGATCGGTGTTCAATCCGGTCATCGTGGTGCGCGGAACTGAGGCGGGGAATGAGGGAAGGGGTTTCGAGCTGTTTTATGACGATGGATCCAGGTCGGGTCTTCGGCCCTTGCCGAATAACATGTCGGAGTTTTTACTCGGGTCCGGGTTCGACCGCCTGTTGAGTCAGCTTTCGCAGATCGATTTGAACGGAATCGGACGGTACGATCAGCGGCCGGCGGCGAAGTCGGCGGTGGAGTCGTTGCCGACGATCGAGCTCGACGATTCGCACGTGGCGGAGGAGTCTCACTGCGCCGTGTGCAAAGAGCAATTTGAATTGGGAAATGAAGTTCGAGAGATGCCTTGCAAGCATATATACCACTCCGATTGCATCCTGCCGTGGCTTGCGCAGCGGAATTCGTGTCCGGTGTGCCGGCAAGAGCTGCCGGTGGACTCTCCGGCGGTGGTGAATCCGGCGGCGGCTCTGAGTGAGGGCGAGAACGCCGCGCTGACGATCTGGAGGCTTCCGGGAGGCGGATTCGCGGTGGGGAGGTTTGCCGCCGGCGGGAGAAGAGCCGGCGGCGGCGATAGGGAGCTTCCGGTGGTTTATACGGAGATGGACGGCGGGTTTAACGGCGGCGCGCCGAGGAGGGTTTCGTGGTCGAGGAGCGGCGGGAGAGGAAGACGCAGAGGTGGAGTCAGGCGGTTTGTTAGAGGCTTGTTCTCGTGTTTCAGCGGTGGCAGGGCAGTTGCGCCTCGGTCGTCTTCTCCTCCGAGTTCCTGGCCGGAAGTGAGGCCTGCGCCGATGAACGACAGGAGGGTGAGGCCATCCAATTCGGAGAGGCCAGCTTCCACGGCCCGGACGCGCAGGACTTGGTCTATGGAGGTTAACAGTGGGGTTGTGATATGGTAAAAAGTAAAAGCTTTTGGCGTAAAGCATTGGTGATTGGTGTTTGGTTGTGAATTCATTCACCGTAAATATGGAGGGAAAGAATGAATTCAATCTCGGCTCTTGTTTCGAGCGCATAAATTTGGTGACAAGGGAGATTCTTTGAGATTGAGAATCGCATGAGAGCTCGAAATAGTTAGGAAGAAGAAGAACAGCAGCAGCTGCAGCATAAAAGAGCGGCTCTAGCAAGGTACCTATACCTTGTTTATCCTAGAGCCTTGTCAAGTTTCATGAGCTGAATTGGAGTTAGATTACCTGCTTTCTTGAGCTAAAATAGCTAGATTGTTATAGCTTCAATGAAATTGTAATTGGAAGTGGAAGTCAGATTCAGTTTACTGTCCATCTTACTCTTCCTGTCATTATTTCTTAAAAGATAGCAATAATAATATTGTCTACCCAGTTCACAGTTGCATTGGTTTTTCTCTTCTTTTTAGTTCTTTGGTGTGTCTTTATCGTTTGGCAAAATGAAGCTCCATTAAACCCCATATAGATAGTGACAGAGAGATATCGACAAATTTAAAGTACAGAATGAACTTTGAGATTAAACCCAAGCTTGTTTCATCAATGGCTGCAGGGCTGGTTTTAGGTTGGTTAGCTGGTCCTGCATGGAAGTCTTGAGCAGATATTTCTTCTTTAGCTCAACAACCATGGCATCTATATTCTTTTAGATTCTTATTGTTAGTTCCAACCAATAAGCATTAAAGATAAGCCCAGCATAGCCAACAGATTAGGAGGAACCAAATGGCGCACGCTGGATGTACCTATTTTTGTGGTATTACGCCTGTAAATGGTAAATATCTTGAGAAGGTGTCTGGAACCGGATATTATTCGATCCTTAGCTTGAAGGAGAAGTGCTTTAGATATTATTCAAGTGCTTATGAGTAATCTTAGAATACGCATCCCCCTGAATGGGTGCTTGGTTAGCTGTAAGAATGAAAACCTCTCATGCCAGATGTATTGATTTAGACAGAAGATCTTAGATATTTGAGTGAATTTGCATTGCAGGCCATCTGGTTCGGAGTGCGACAGGTGATGCCATACACCATTCTGTTGAGGATTTATGCTTAGCATATGCCAAAACAGTGTCACACCATTGAAAACCCTCTTGAGGGAGGAATCGGATTTCGCGGGTTGGGGTGTTATTTCGACATTTTGTGGAGAAATCTTTCTACATTAACAACCTGTTAGATGCCTCACAAAACGTTGGAATAAATGAAAATACAAGTAAACACTCGCTAATTGTTGTAGTATGACGCATTTAATATGTTTGTGATGTTAAAATCTCAATTTTTCACCGAATTGGAGTTGAAATTTTTTTATTGTAGGTTCCATAACTACTTTCATAGAAAACTTAGTTTAATGCTTACAGAAAAATTTTGTCTGTCAATTTTACAGAAAATTTTTGTCTGAAAATTTCCTAAACCCTAAAATCCGATTCTTAACCCTTTTTTTTTTTTTTTGCCCTTTTTGAGAATAGATTCTTAACCTTCTTAAACATAGAATGTGATGAAAACAAACTCAGCCAGTATCTTTAGTGGTCCAATCGACTTGGGCCTGCTTGTCAATGTTTCCTGGGTTAATCATTTTGGATTTTTGGAGATCTGGGTCTCGATCTCAGGTTGAGCCCAAACCGAGACGTACTTGCCAAATGCCAATTGATAGGGGCGTCGCCCTATTTTACAGAGTTGGAGTTGATCTGAGAATTGAGATTTTGAGTAAACTACGAGGTTTACCATTTATAAGTAACATTTTGGCGAATACATTTTCAACGACACTATGTAGGACATCATTTAAATGAGAAAGTAACAAAGATAAATTTCCTACTTCTTTTCCAAGCATTACATATGAAATGTAGGAAAAACGTCAAGTGTCGATTTAAACATAAAACCACGGGATTCATGTTAAAGTCGGAGACTAGATGAAGTTGGCATCGATTTGAGTAGACTACGAGTTTTATCATATATAAGTAACATTTTGGCGATTACGTTTTCAACAACCTTTCTCTAACCGTTAGAGGCTTTCCGCTCGAAAAACTCTCCATGACCGGAGATGGTCACCAACTCTCACTGAACTAATCCACCTTGGAGATCGATGCCTTATTGTATAAGAGTTAAAATTTAAAAATCCTAATTTCTTCAATAGAAGTTTCTTATTGTTTAATTGGTTCTTTCATCGATGCTGAGAGTGAGTGTTGGAGACTAAGACTAAACAAAGCTTGAATTTTGGGAGAAAATAACAAAATAAGTGGGTGAATGGAAGGAACTAATCGCTATTATCGCTTTATATCTTAAAATTTACAACTGCATGCAACTGAGTTCGGCCTTGGTCATGAGGATGACTGATTGAGAGAGAAAGCATACCGAACTCGTTTATTTTTTCATATTGTCTTTGTTGAAGCTAGCTAATCATCATCATCCATTCGTCTAATCAATTCCTACACAAATTATGAGTCAATTTCGAGTGTTGTGGGGGATGTTGTGGTTCATAATCATATACAACTACACAGTTAAGATATACGTGTTTATTATAATTAGAATAATGATAGGTGAATCAATTTTTTAGATATCACATACATTTTATCTTATGTGGCTGTTAATATAACACAAAATCAAACATATAAAGTTTAATTAAATTATGTGGCTATATCATGTTAGCTGTCAAATAATGTAAGATGCATTATACTGAAAAAAGTGATTCATTTAGCACTATTTTTCTAGTTATTGGATTGTGACATTTAAATTGGCTTGGAAGCTGCAATTGATACTCTTTTCCACCCTAATCATAGAATTAGCATGTCTCTAGAAGTTGTGAATCTTGTCAATAGAGATAAGGTACATATGGTCGAATTATGTATGGTTGAGAAAATTAGGCCTATCAGCTTAAGTGAATGTGTTCAACTTGAGAGATCGAATTTAGTACAATTACTCATCGTCTTGCTTATTGATCTGGAATTTGGCTTATAAATTGTATCGTAACGTTACATCTTCCGATTTGTACTCTCATCTACCACTGTGGTCTGTGGGAGGCCTAGGCTTCTACCACCGTCCATTTAGCATGCCAAAATCTTTGTCCCATTGTTTGGAAAAAAGGAGTCATAGGCTTTTGGATTTGCAATCTGGTCCATGCGTGCACTTAATTCTTTTCTTTGTCAAATACACAGAAGTTTGAAACCCTAAAACCAGATGGCCTCCCTTATTGCCTTGATTTTGACAATATTCGTAGATATGGTCCCAAATAGGTTGCAAACGGACAATTGGGGATGACAATTTGATAGATGCAAAGGGACATGTGGTTGGACCAGAAAGCTTGAATGAGAATAATCTCACCTGTTGAATCTAAGATTTGAGCAATTTTAGAGTCATTGCATGTTGCTGTCAAAACTCGCACGATTCCAGTTAGTTTCGGTCCCAATCTGTTTGGCATTAGGTACAGCTATTGCATTGAATTTAAGATTATGACCCTAATTAATTCTTGTAGAACTAGCATGCAATTGCTCTTCTTTGATTTGATGCCTAATTGAATACACCAATCATTAGTCAACAAAAATCTTAGATCACAATGTAAAGTATGTTATCTTGAATATGGTCACACCAACAAGTTACTTTAGTAGTTAGCCCCGATAACAGTGTAAACATCGTGGTCACATTAAAATTTTGTTAGAAAAAATGAAATTTATATTTAGACTAAACACATATACTACATAATTTTCAATCAAGATGAGCTATAAATAAAATGGTACGTTGTTTAGAGATTTGCGTGAATAAGTAGAAAATCAGGGTGAGAGTAAACAATGCGGTGTAAATTATTGGACGAGAATAAAAGTGTAAACCTATCTTCCGCTATATATTTGAACTATATAACTTTTCATTATAAATAAACCGACCTATTCTTCCATAAGTGAGTTCTTATTGGCGTTTGGGATGTTAAAGAAGCATTTTCCGGCAAAAGTTCCCAAAGCGATTTTGTTTGACTTTACTAGAATATGGGAGCACCCAGCTGTTCTAAAGACCAAAGTCCAGATTATCGGTGTTTGCCGAAAGCTCAAACAGTCAAACGAGTGTTCATATTTGTTTTTGAAACGACGAGCGTTCATATTTAATAATAGTTTGTATTTGGAGTTGACAATATAATTAATACACACTGATGAGTCATTGAGTTGTTAATCTAGCAATAGTCTAATTATAAAGTTCATGGGTCAAGGCTTAAACTAATACAAAAGTTTCCTCATCTCCATGCAAGAAGTTTAATTAGGTGGGTGTTGGGTTTCTTTTCAATTTAATTAATTTTCATTTTTACTAATCATGTATTAATTTTTATCGCCAGTTGTATCTTCCAGATGAACGCCTTTTCAAAAAGCATGTCGGGCATTTACGAATCACAAAAATTAATTCAGATTGTTATTAGTTGGGGATTGTTAATCACAAGCTCATTATGCATGTAATAAGATTAGAGAGATCAATGTCAAGACCAGGCACGGATGTAGGGGTGGGCTAAGGTGTGCTGCAGCACACCCCAACATTTTGGAGGGAAAAAATTATTATATATATGTATGATTAAAATATGTTGCGGTCTTCAAATAACAAGTAAACAACTAAACAAAGAAAACTTTTCTCCTCTTTCTCTCCTCTTTTTCAATTTTCTGTCTCCTCCGAGTTTTGTATTTCTCATACTCAACGTACTCTCACTTCTCTAATTCTCTTTGCACATCATTATTATATGGGTCGATCAGTCTCTCTTCTTTCCTGCACTCATTCTCATTCTCTCAACCTTGCGAATGTATTACACTTTAACTTATCTTCTATAATGAAATTTTTGAAGAAATTAAAATGTAATTTAATAATTTATGTTAGAATTTGAGTAATTCGTGTAAGAATTTGAGTATTTATTGATTTTTTTATGTAAGTAATTAAATATATTGATCCCTAAAAATTTAGCCCACCTCAAATTTAATTCATGATTCCGTGCCTGGTCAAAACTCAAGTAAATAGCAAAATGAGGGAAAGCTATACAAGAGAGAAGATGAAGAATTGGTAGCCTGCGGTAAAAATCAGACAGAAAATCGCAATGAAATCTATGCTTACCGTGTTGATTAGGGATGGAGTCGAGACGTCGAGTTAGGCTTAATCATTGAGAAAAGAAAGATATATAATGAAGCAGTTAGCACAGTTCATCCCATTTAATATATGGAATATGGATCGACTGCAATTCCCAGCTAGCAAGAGAATAACAAAATTACAAAGCATATAACCCAAGAATGCTTATGTCGGTACCAAAGCAGTCGGTGCATGAAGAAATCTATACAAAGTTGGGGCATATCAGAATTTTGCGTTAAAAGATTTGCACTTTATATGATAAAATAGAATACAGACAACAAAAAAGAATCTCGTGAACAAAGTTCATGCTAGAATATAGGAACAGGTAAAACACGAGAGATATCGATCAAAAGCTTTTGTTTTTTATTGGTTTGGAGTAATATTGAAGGAATCATAAAGATTGTGATTTTGGTTTATATGTTTTGAATTTTGAAATTTTTTTTTTGGTGAACTGAATTTTGAAATTTTCATCAAAAGCTACTTAATATTGTATAGAAATAATTACATAATAGTTGTAATTTAGTCATTTTCATTATTAAGTTGTAAATGATAGGTAGTGGCTCTATTCGACAGTCCTACTTAGGTTGGTTGTTAACTTGTTATGAGTAGCTTCACTAAATTCGAATAGAGTTGACAATCTCTTTGAATTAAAAAAAAAAAAAAAAAACTTGTGTAAACAATCATTTCATAGTGTCTTCAACTACAGTGATTTCTTGTCGATCTTACAATTGGTAAAAATATATTATGTTGTGATATACACTTTCAATTTCAACATTAAAATGACACAAATATTAAAATTATACGATGAAATTCAAAACACATGCGTCAAAATTTTTATCTAACCAAAACACAATGACCTTTATGAACATAATTACGTGAGGTAGCTCCATCCATAGATCAACAATGTTGTTCATCATTTCGCTCATTTCATTTCTTAAAAATATTTTTATTTGATTAGAGGAGTGTTCTTATTTTCACATGGATATTCTAAGAGACCATCGAAACCATCAATCCTCTTAAGAATCGCTTTACACACAGCAGGCACAAGTTTTTTTTTTTTTTTTCTGATGACAACAGCAGGCACAAGTTACTATCATGGCAAAAAGAAATAGTAAAAACATACGTGGAAGTAAAGGATCGACATCAGACAGAATCAAGCAATTAAAACAAGCAAAGACTCGAGCTTTAAGATTCGATTACCTATATATTACACCACCTTGATTTGCACTTAAACCATTTCTTAAACCAACTTGATCGACCCTGTCATCTTCCTCCTCCAGCTAGCCGGCCAGCTCGTACTAAATAAGAAACCAAACAAAAAAGCGTACCTTTCACCACAACTCTCATCCCAACACCAACAACAAACCAGACAAAAAAACCAGACCTACCTCTCTCTCTCTACTCTTAACAATTCAAATCCATACTCAAACCAAACCCCATTATATATTGAATTTGAAATCTCCATTATTTTTTGTATCATAGCTTCATAACTCTATAACCATGCCACTTCTTCTTCTTCTTCATCTTCTCCTTCATTTTTTCACTTACTACAGTCTCTGCTTCTCTTCTCCACTACCTAAAACCCTCATTCTACCTCTCAAAACCCAGACGCTCCCACATGGGTCGATCCCAAAACCCTCAAACAAGCTCTCATTCCACCACAACGTCACCCTAACCATCTCCCTCACAGTCGGGTCGCCCCCACAGAACGTTACCATGGTCCTCGACACAGGCAGTGAACTCTCCTGGCTCCACTGTAAGAAAACCCCGACCCTCACCAACGTCTTCAATCCACTCGCCTCCAAATCCTACATCCCCGTCTCCTGCTCCACCCCCACTTGCCGCACCCGGACCCGGGACCTATCCATACCCGTTTCCTGCGACCCGAAAAAGCTCTGCCACGCCATTCTCTCCTACGCCGACGCATCCTCCCTGGAAGGCAACCTCGCCTCCGACACTTTCCAACTCGGGTCTTCGGGTCAACCTGGGACCGTATTCGGGTGCATGGACTCCGGGTTCAGCTCCAACTCCGAAGAGGACGCCAAGACAACCGGGTTAATGGGCATGAACCGGGGATCCTTATCCTTCGTAACCCAAATGGGCTTCCCGAGATTCTCGTACTGCATATCGGGCCGTGACTCCTCCGGGGTCTTGCTCTTCGGCGACGCCAACTTCGCTTGGCTCGGCCCTTTAAACTACACGCCGTTAGTCCAAATGTCGACGCCGTTACCGTACTTCGACCGGGTCGCGTACACGGTCCAGCTCGACGGGATCCGGGTCGCCGGGAAAGTACTCCCCCTCCCGAAATCCGCGTTCGTACCCGACCACACCGGGGCGGGTCAGACAATGGTGGACTCGGGCACCCAGTTCACGTTTCTTCTCGGGCCCGTTTACACCGCTTTGAAAAACGAGTTCGTTCTCCAGACCAAACCGGTTCTGAAGCTCCTGGACGACCCGAACTTCGTTTTCCAAGGCGCGATGGATTTGTGTTTTCTGGTTCCGGTGAACCGGCCTGGTCTGCCGGTTCTGCCAGCTGTGACGATGATGTTTAAGGGAGCAGAGATGAGCGTAACGGGGGAAAGGCTGCTGTATCGGGTACCGGGAATGGTGAGGGGGAATAATCAGGTGTATTGCTTCACGTTCGGGAACTCCGACTTGCTGGGCGTAGAGGCGTTTGTGATTGGTCACTATCACCAGCAGAACGTGTGGATGGAGTTTGATCTGGTGAAGTCTAGGATGGGAGTGGCCGAGGTTAGGTGTGATCTCGCAAGTCAAAGGCTAGGTTTGGGTACCTAGGGAAGGTTAGGAGTAGAGGACACCCCAGCTGTGCGTGATGTTACTGGCAACATTTCGAGTGCCCAGCTAACGAGGTCTATGTGCTGTAGTGCTCTAGAGTATTGAAACTCTATCGTCATGAGTCGTTAGATTAGCTCACTATGCAGAACATCTGCAAACAGTGACTGATTTAATGATTCTGACTTGGACTATAGAATTTCAATACTCCGAAACAGTATCAACGATAGGCACGTATGAATGGAGGTGGGTCACTGTTCAGGTTAGTGTGAGGTCATGGATGGACAGTTGGGTAAATATCAGAATTTGGATTTGAGCCTTCCAGTTGTTCTTTTTTACTGTATCGTTTGAAATATTATATGGAAGATTCTCTGAATCTCTGTGGGTTTAAGGGTTGGTGGAGTAGAAGAGACTGGGGTTATTTTATTGGGGAGCAGGTGGGGTTTTGGGTCCAAGGATGATGACGTAGCAGAGATCTGGGTCCATTGTCATGGATTTCCAAAGCTTGATGAAGGGTGCAGAGGCCAGAGGGTTGGGGGTCTATGGAGATTCATGGAGCACGTGCACTGGGTTTTTGGTGGCTCTGTCGGATCAGTGGTTGTGGTTCAGATAGAATCATATAACTTTTGAGAGCCGCAATGGCACACAATCATGAATCATGTAGTAGCAGAAGCATGGCTTGTGCTTATTTAAATGAACTAGCTTGTAGATTTGTAAATGATCTCATACATCAATTAATGTTCAATTCCATTTCTCCCATGCTGGCCAAACTTCTCTTTAAAATTGAGTTATAGTTTCACATTGACTATGAAAATCATAGATGCGATTATAAGACATTTGCTAATTTTGTTTTTGTTAATCATGAACTTGAAAGATAGATGGTTCTAATTATAAAATTAATTTGTATGATAAACATTATAAACAATAAAAGTGATGTTTGATAGAACTAAATGATTGATTTTACTTATTTTGTAACTGTCTAATTAGATAGACCCGTATATAACTCAATTATTGTAAATGTCCAAAATAACTTGCGTTTGAGTTTGATTATAGTACAATATATCCATACAAGATCGAGAAAATGGCTTGACAAATTATATCATATAGTATAATTGAGTTGATCAAAGATACGACTGCGGATGGTCGTTGTCAATTGATGTATGTCAATGTGTTCACGACAACTAAAATATCGTCTTATCTTTTGGCGAACAATAATTGAATAAACAAATCTAGTGAATTTACAATGCCAAAGGAAAAGATTTGAGTATTATGAAATATAGCGCAACTGCTGAAAGAAATGTTACTCAAAGCTCTAATATTATGTTCGTTATATTACTTGAGATCTGAATCATGACTTCTCTTTAAAATTGAGTTATAATATCACATTGACTATGCAAAATCATAGATGCGATTATAAGACATTTGCTAATTTTATTTTGTTAATCAGGAACTTGAAAGATAGGCGGTTCTAATTATGAAATTAATCTGTATGATAAACATCATAAACAGTAAAGGTGATATTTGATAGAACAAACTGATTGAATTTTGCTAGTTTTGCAATTGTCTAATAAGATAGATAACTCAATTATTATAAATGCCCAAAATAACTTGCGTTTGAGTTTGATTTTAGTACAATATATCCATTCAAGATCGAGAAAATTGCTTGACAAATTATACAATATAGTATAATTGAGTTGATCAAAGATATGACTGCGGATGGTCGTTGTCAATTGATGCAAGTTAATGTGTTCAAGACAATTAAAACATGTCTTATCTTTTGGCGAACAATAATTGAATAAACAAATATAGTGAATTTACAATGCCAAAGAAAAAGGTTTGAGTATTATGAAATATAGCTCAACTGCTCAAGGAAATGTTACTCAAAGCTCTAATGTTGTGCTCGCTATATTACTTGAGATCATGAATCATGACTTCTCTTTAAAATTGAGTTATAATTTCACATTGACTATGCAAAATCATAGATGCGATTATAAGACATTTGCTAATTTTGTTTTGTAATCAGGAACTTGAAAGATAGGCGGTTCTAATTATGAAATTAAGATGTATGATACACATCACAAACGGTAAAGTGATAGTTGATAGAACAAAATGATTGAATTTTGCTAGTTTTGCAATTGTCTAATCATATAGACATGTAGATAACTCAATTATTATAAATGCCCAAAATAACTTGCGTTTGAGTTTGATTATAGTACAATATATCCAAACAAGATCAAGAAAATTGCTTAACAAATTATACAACATGGTATAATTGAGTTGATCAAAGATATGATTGCAGATGGTCGTTGTCAATTGATGTATATTAATGAGTTCAAGACAAATAAAACATCGTCTTATTTTTTGGCGAACAATAATTGAATAAACAAATCTAGTGAATTTACAATGCCAAAGGAAAAGGTTTGAGTATTATGAAATATATCTCAAGGAAATGTTACTCAAAGCTCTAATGTTGTGCTCGTTATATGACTTGAGATTATGAATCCATGATTTTGAGTTAGATTTATGTCCTCGTAGGGGATTGCATCAACTTTGTGAAAGGATTTTCTGTTTTCCATCCAAAGACCGTAAATTACTCGCTTTTGAGATTAGCTCAAGTGGTGAATGAAGATGTGAAATCAAATTAGAATTAAACTATATCAAAGTTCGGATATAAGAAAACAAAAGAAAAATGAGTAATTATTAGTGATGAAGAAATGAGCGACTAAACTCTAGGCGACTTCGTGAACCTCCATCCTGGCGGTGACTTCACACGCCTCTATCTTAGCCACGATGATGCCCACCTTCTTCATGGCAGTGACAACGCATGCCTCCTTCCCAGCGGCGCTTTAAAGCAGCCAAGCCTAGTGACCGACCGCGACTAGGAACACTTTATGTGTTTGTTCATTGACATACATTTGTGGATTTATCTTTGTTTTTGTCCTTCATTCTCGATGTGAGGATTGGTGGATTTCAATTTGGTTGGCGACGTTGATTAGGTTGCTCCGATTCGTGCCTTAATCTCTTCATGGACTACTTCACGGCTATTATCTATCTCATCGAAATAGGCTGATCTTTGATGGAGGTTTTAGTAGAAAAGAATACTTCAATTCAGGGTTAATTCGATAATTCTATTCATCCCACAATGAGGTTATATATACAAGTACAAAGGAGTAGTCTAACTCTAATAGGAAACAATCTTTCCATAATTACAGGATATCCTAATTAAATAAAATCCTAATTACATACAGATTTACAGCGATTCTATACTCCCCCTCAAGTTGGTGCATAGATATGTATCATGCCCAACTTGTCAACTGAGCTGTCAAATACATTTCTGCACACTCCTTTAGTAAGAACATCAGCTAATTGCTCCTCTGAGTTTACAAATGGAAAGTGAATAACCTTTCTGTCAATATTTTCTTTAATAAAATGACGGTCAACCTCTACATGCTTTGTTCTATCATGCTGAACTGTATTATGTGCAATCTCAATGGCAGCTGTATTATCACAATGCAAATCCATAGGCTTTTTAAGCTTGTAACCTAGGTCTTTCAAGACATTACGAATCCACAACATTTCACAGACTCCGTGTGCCATACCTCGGAACTTAGCTTCTGTACTTGATCTGGCAACAACTTTCTACTTTTTGCTACACCAAGTGACAAGGTTCCTTCCAACAAAAGTGAAGTACCCAGATGTAGAACGTCTGTCAGTTTTATCACCAGCCCAATCTGCATCTGTGTACCCAACAACTTCCAATTCATCTTTTTTCTGAAACACTAACCCTTTACCTGGCGCCATCTTCAAGTACTTCAAAATACGAAAGACTGCATCCATATGCTCTTCACTAGGACAATGCATAAATTGACTAACAACACTCACAACATAAGCAATATCAGGTCTAGTATGTGAAAGATAAATCAACCTTCCTACAAGACGTTGATACCTCCCTTTATCAGTTGGAACTTGATCAGGATAAATAGCAAGTCTGTGATTCATCTAAATGGGTGTCTCTATTGGTCTGCAGTCCAGCATCCCCGTTTCAGCAAATAAATCAAGGACATACTTCCTTTGTGAAAGCAAAATCCCATTCTTAGACCTTGCAACTTCAATACGCAGAAAATACTTTAGTTGTCCCAGATCCTTCATTTCAAACTCCTTTGACAGATACGTTTGGAATTCATTCATCTCTTTCGGATCATCCCCTGTAACAATCATGTCATCAACATACATAATAAGAGCTGTAATCTTACCATTCTTGCGTTTGATAAACAAGGTATGGTCAGAATTGCTCTGTCTGTACCTAAAGGCTTTCATGGACTTTGAAAATCTTCCAAACCAAGCTCTTGGAAACTGCTTCAGGCCATACAAAGACTTCTTCAATTTACACACCTTGCCAACGTCACTTGGGTAATTCTTAACACTTGGGGGCACATCCAAGTACACTTCTTCCTCCAAATTCCCATTAAGAAACGCATTCTTCACATTAAACTGGTGCAAGGGCCAATCGTTGTTTGCTGCAAGTGAGATTAGAATCCGGACAATATTAATCTTTGCCACAGGTGCAAAAATCTCCTCATAATCAATCCCATAGCGTTGTGTATATCCTTTGGCAACCAACCTCGCCTTGTATCTATTAATAGTTCCATCTGCATTAAGCTTCATAGTAAATACCCAACGACATCCTATAGTCTTCTTTCCAACTGGCATAGGTACTAGCTCCCATGTTGCATTCTTTTGAAGAGCTTCCAATTATTCATTCATCGCCTTTGTTCATTTTGGATCCATCAATGCTTCATGCACGTTACTAGGAATAGATACAGTAGATAATTGATCAACAACAAGTGCATGTGACCCAGAAATCCTATGGTTAGACATAAAATTACCTATTGGGTATTTAGCTTCAGCTTTGATATCTGGTTCATATTGTTTCTTAGGAATTCCCTTGGTAACCCTTTGTGATTTCCTAGGTTCTATACTTTCTAACCCAGAAGATTCATTAAAGTTTAGGGGTACCTGAGGAGGATCATTCTGACCGGGATCTTCAGTTGGTGATGCAGAAGGGGGAATATCTTGTGTGTGAGCTTTAGATACGTCTTGATTTTGATTCAAACTATCCAGAAAAGTCGTCTCTTCTATCTCGGAATTCACAACACTCTGTTTGGCAATTACATTTTCTGTTTCGGAATTCACAACACTCTGTTCGGCAGTAGCATGTTCTGTTTCGGAATTCGCAACACTTCCGTTTGGCAGTCGCATTTTCTGTTTCAGAATTTGCAACACTTCGTTCGTCAGTCGCATTGTCTGTTTCGGAATTCACAATGCTCTGTTCAGCAACTGCATTTTCTGTTTCCGAATTTCTACCCTCAAATCTATCATCTAAATTTTCCAAGTCTTCAAAGATATCAAAATCAATAATAGAACGAGGATTCCCTTCACAATCTCTCTCCCCCTGAAGGGAAGATTGAGAAACTCCCTATGAGTAATAAGGCTGGGATTTCGTCTTCCCATAAAAGTTAGGCAAGCTTTGGATTGTTGCTGGTCTAATCTCAAAACGCACTCCTTCAGGAATAGGAGCCACGACTATGCAAGATGATGTTGTGAGTGCAGTAGGAGCCGTGAACTCCTTCAATGCTTTTGTTTCATCTTCTGCCATTGGAACCGCAACTTGTTCTTGAGTTCTTGCTTGCCTTAAAAGTCTTCTACGAGTTCGTTCAATCTCCGGATCGTATACAATGATATCTAAATTCTGGGATCGACGACCTTGCATAAACAAAATTCAAACCTACAAGAAAAACAAACAAAAAATAAGTAAAAGAAAAGAAAAAAACTATACAAAAATTAAGTATGGCACAACTGACAAATCAAATTGAATTAAGTCAGTCCCCGGCAACGGCACCAAAAACTTGTTGTCAATTTTAATTTAGTACTCGCAAGTGCACGATTCAATTGTAGGATAGATGTGCAAGCACGAGGTCATTCCCTCAAGGACTGATTGAAACGATTTTGCAATGACAAGTGTGCTTTACTTAAGTGAAACAAACTGATTTTTATGATGTGATTGAGGTTTAATTAAAGAAAGGAAAACTGAAATTAAAAACAAGAATGAGCAATGAGATTTAAACTCTAAAGAAAGCAGATTATGAAGATGCTAAAGCATTGAATCCACCACCTAATACTTCTATCCTATTCTCTAGTTGATAACAATTGAATTCCCTTGATTTCATGCGAAAGATTTCCGTACATAAGCCTTATTGATCCCGGACATATGCTAAAGTTCTTCTAACCTATGAATTCCAACTTGTTGAACATGTATAGAACTCAAATAGCCAAACTATGATTTACTCCACTTAATGATCAGGTTCAAGCAAACATGTTCAACTCCATTAAGCACAAAAGAACTAGGAAACCATGCAAACAAGAATCTCGACTATGATCAAGCACTTGTATTCTTAATCACAACTCTTTAATCACAAGATTGAATGATCTTTTGGCACCCTAGAAAACATCTACTCATTGATCAAGCATCATGTTCTCCAACCAAATAACTCAAAAATAAAACCTAGGTCTTATTGATCCCGAGCAAAGATTTTGAATAAAAGTTCTATTGAAACGGTGATTAAGAGTTTAACATAGAAATCCAGAAATTCAATAGCAAACCAACTAGATAAATAGAATAGTCATACTAAGGGCTTCACCTCAGCCCTAGCTTAGAAGTTTAGCAATCCATAACTATGAAATGCATGACTAGAATAAAAGAAATCATGAAACAGACAATGGAAGAATTGAGGAACTCGGGACCAGCGATGGTGAGAGCTTTTTCTTCTCCTTGTTCTCTGCAGAATATGTTGTCTCTTCTGTCTCTGAACGTGCTAGGTTTTCTGCCTTGTATCTTCCTTTTTCAATTCCTCCTTGAATTGGGCTTCTTAATTAGGTCATCTAGTGCAACTTGGAATAGCTTTCTTCTCTCCAAAGAAACGCAGGGTTATTAAAGTTAATGTAAGAAACTACTCCAAATATGTAAGACACGTTCAGTCTTATCCCCTCAAAGTGCTAAGAGCAATGGACTTGGGCTTCACAAATCAGATTCTAAAAAGATATGCAAAATCCTTCAGAATCTGTCTTCCCGAACTAGGTTCACTTAAATCATCATAACTTCCTCCAGAAGAATGTGAATCCACTTCCGTAAAATTCCTCAGAAAGCTAACATCCGTATCTTTCCAACGGTATAAGGTTCGCCTGCTAACTCCTTCTGAGAAGGTACAGTTTAATCCGTGAAGTTGATGCAAAACAGAGACAATTCTGGAAGATCAGGATGGCCAGCATCGTTTCAGTCATGCGTGACTCAAGCTCCAAATCTTTCTTTTCTCCAGTTTAACCTACAAAACACAAACACAAAGTAAATAACTAAAAAATAACAAGAACTAAGCCTAGAATTAGATCTTTAAGGGTATAAAAATGTATGAAATTATGAATCTATCAATAAGGCTCGGATTCACGAAAAGTAACATCAAGAGAGACATGTATAGTGCCAGTAAGGGGATCATAACATCGATAACCCTTCTGGAAGTCAGCATAACCAACAAAGATACACTTATGGGCACGGGGATCAAGCTTGCTGCGTTGAGGCTTGGGAATATGAACATAGGTTGTGCACCCAAACACCCGGGGCTCCAAATTAAGCATAGAAGGGATGGTCAAAAGTGTATGAAGCTTCTGATGAGGATTCTGAAACTCAATCACCCGTGAAGGAGTACGGTTGATAAGATATGCTGCTGATTTTACTGCTTCTCCCCAATAGGACCAAGGTACATTCATGCCAAACAAGGTAGCACGAACAACTCCCATCAACTGCCTGTTCTTCCGTTCTGCTAAACCATTTTGTTGAGGAGTATAAGAATTGGAGGTTTGATGACGAATTCCATGTGACTGGAAAAACTCAATCATAGGGCCATTTACAAATTCTCCACCATTGTCAGACTGAAACACTCTGATGGATTGTTGATACTGAGTTACCACCAATCCACCATTTTGTGAAATTCAGTAAACATTCCAAATACATTACTCTTATTCTTCAGTAATGACACCCATGTCATGAGAGTGCAATCATCAATAAACGTTACGAAATATCGAGCTCCAGAAAGAGAAGGAATTTTCGTAGGACCCCAGACATCGGAGTTGTTAGGTCCATAATTACCTAGTAATTATTCCCCTAATCTTGCGCTTTAGCTTAACCTTTGTGTTTATTTATATATATTTATTATTTTTTCCTTATCATGCTAGGAAATGATGGAGCATCTTGGAAATGCACTAAAAAGTCCATCTTAGCACATTTTCCTACTCCGGCTAGGAGAAACCGAGCTAGGCAAGGAAGGAGGAGCGGCAGGCTGACCAAATGAACCCAAAATGAGTTGAAACTTTTAAGATCCATTCTAGACATCCTAAGGATCATTTTTTTATGAAGAGTGTAACAGCTATTTTGGAGTGGAAGGCTTTCAAAAGATAGGCACAAATTTCTGACTAAAAGACGAAAACTGCAAAACCTGACCTGTACGGATTCCGGCACCATTTCCGGCAAAACCACGGGGAACTAAGCTCTAAAATTTTACCTAGATGATCTAAACTCATGGAGGAACATTTGGTATGAATAAGTCAAAGGCCAATTCCAAACTCTCGGTGGAGATTCAATGGAAGGAAGAAAGGAGAAGAAAATGCGCAAACGGACAAAAAAAAAGGGTCAACGGTGGTCAATGCCAGATTTCGGACATTTCCGGCCGAGTTGGCTGACTGAGAACATGTGTGGAGGACAGGAAAGAGCTGATTAGGGTTAGAGACTTTAGGTGGGAAGACTTTAGGTCTAGGTTATTTTGAAATTCAAAAGTTGAAAGATGAGAAATGGTCCAATTCTTACATCTTACACATTTGTCTCACATTTATTACCTTGTTCCCCTATACATTGACCCTTCTACCCTTACTTTTTCTCCTTCACCAAAATATCTATGGGATTTCTAGGTCATTTCTATGTGGAGTCAAAAACTAGATCCACATTTTGTGCTTACAAATTTGTCAGTCACATCTAGCCCTTCATTCCTTTTGATCTCTACCCTTGATTTGAATTGCCTTGGCCTTTAAATAGCCCATTTTCTCTGCCCAAAACCGTGCACCCCTTTGGCTCTCTCATTTTGGAGCATCAAAATCTATATTTTCTTTAGTTTTAGGTTAGTTTTTCATACATTGTACATAGTTCTTTGGGTTTGTGTGAGAAATACGTGTGTAGGCACTTGGGTTTCACCAAAACCGAAGTTACTACACACTCTAAATCAATCACAACACTTGCTTTCACACATCCAAGCCTTTGTTCTTCTTTGTTCTTGAGTTTTGTGGATGTGTATGGTGTTTTGGGTTGTAAAACAGAAAATCCCATACCTTGAAGCAATTCTCTCATCATTTGACATCTTTGAGAGCTAGGTGGGAAGTTGAGTAGTTTTTCTCTTTTCTCTTCCTTCTCTCTTTAATATGATGTTCATCATGACTTGTATTTGTAATAACATGTGTTGTGAGTAGTTGGATTTGAGGCTAGGGCTAGCTCTAGCCAAACTTATGTGCAAATAATGTAAATTCCCATGTGTTTTGATGTTAATTTATGCATGTTTTGAATCTTTTGGCTACTATACTTTCATGTACCCTAAGGGCGTTTATAGATTTATCACCTAGAAGCATGCTTTAGGAAATTAATGAATCGGAAACATGAACTTGATAAACTCTTGATTCCGTGAGCATGTGTAGCTAAATAGGTGGTGACTTAGCTTATTCCTATGGGAAGAACTAAGTTGCTTGAATTTCTTACCTTGAAATTAAAGCATGATGTTGTGAGTTTAGGTTCCGGAAGAATTTAGGCTCACGGCACCATAGGCCATTTAGGATCCGGAAGATTTGAATGGTAAAAAAGTTGTGTAATTTAGCTTTGCTTCGGAAGAGATTGTTAAATTGCATGATTAGTTGGTTTCTTGGTAGCTTCATCAAAGCACTAAGGGGAAATTTATCAAAGCATGTTGTTACATTAATATGGGGTTACATATTGTGCATGAGTAAGGTTAGGTGCGATGCCTAAGTCTCTATTCTTCTCATTGATTTAGTCTCTACCTTTTTGTTTGTTTATTTTATTTTATGCAACTTAATTTACTTCATAAAACTTAAAATCAA
Source organism: Rosa chinensis (assembly GCF_002994745.2). Taxonomy (NCBI): domain Eukaryota; kingdom Viridiplantae; phylum Streptophyta; class Magnoliopsida; order Rosales; family Rosaceae; genus Rosa; species Rosa chinensis. The sequence continues at coordinate 58,237,566 of NC_037088.1, read as the reverse complement.
CCAAACCGCTCATTACCACAATTGTTAATACCATCCTCATGATCTTTAGCTTCCAAAGGGCTAAGGTTGTGAACTTGTAAAAAGGTAGACTTTACATATGTTTTCTAGGTTTATTTTCACGGTGATCTAGCTAGGGTAGAGTTACTCAATCCCTTGGGTACGATACTCTTACTTTTTCCCTTTACTAAAACTTGACCTCCTATACTTGGGAGTAGGAGACATCACACACAAATTTGCACACACTTTCATACTCGTGATGCTTCCAACAGGAGTGAATCTTCATAAAGGAACATGACTTTTATTAAGACTTGGTGAATATGAAATACGGTGACTCTTGGCCAGTTCATCTATGTCACAGTGGAAATCCAAATCACTAACAACTGAAAACAATTGAGGTTGCAATTTCTTAAGATAACGAAAGGATAGATGACCTAAACGGCGATGCCATAACCATACAGCTTCCTTCGCATTCTCTACCCCGTTGATCTGATTAGCCTGTCCCAAAAGATGCTTCTGTTTCTTTCCAGTCTCTGTTAGATCTAGATAGTATAATTTCCCCCTTCTAACACCATAACCAAGAATCCGTCGAGTCAGAATGTCCTGAAACACACAGAAAGACGGATAGAAAGTCACAATACATGCAAGAGCTAAAATAACTTGACCAACAGACAGGAGATTATAAGCTAGTGATGGAACAACTAAGACAGATTCAAGGGTTAAGGTATCAGATAAAGCAATAGAACCTTCTCCGGTGATCGGAGTTGGAGTACCATCAGCAGTAGAGACAACGTCTTGAGGGGAACGTCTAAGGTTTTTCACAAGACTTGGGTCATTGGTCATATGGTCAGATGCACCTGTATCAATTATCCATATACTATTAAAAGTAACCTTACCCTTCATACCTGACTGTGCTACATTAGCGGAGGCATTTTCAAGGTAAACTTCCTCTTTAGTAGCAACAGCGGCCTTGCCCAGATTCTTTCGCGGTTTCTTGGTGAAGTCCCACCAATCAGGGTAACCAATCACTTCATAGCACCACTCCTTGCTATGACCTAATTCCCCAGAGATAATGCACCTTTTGTTTGGATATGGATTTGGTTTACCTAGAGGACGGTGTGGAGAAGGTCCTGAGAAGCCTGGAGGAGGACCATGTTTGCGTTGAGCCATAACAGAAAATTCGGTAGTTACCGAATGCCCCATAGCCTGTTTCTCTGATTGCATCATTGAGGAATTCATGATTTTCGCAGGATTGGATTTTCAAGGGTTTCAAGATGGATATGAATGTTTTGGAAAAAGAAAAGATTTTTTTGTTTCTTTTTGTCCGAAAAAAGGTAGGGTAATGGAGGTTTGAAATTCAGGATGGTTTGATTTCAACGGTGGTGGTACGCAGCGGTTTGTGGTGTTCTTCGGGATTCAAGATTCAGGATTCAAAGGATGCAGCGCAAGTTCAAAGGATTGAATCTGCTTTGATACCAAGTAGAAAAGAATACTTCAATTCAGGGTTAATTCGATAATTCTATTCATCCCACAATGAGGTTATATATACAAGTACAAAGAAGTAGTCTAACTCTAATAGGAAACAATCTTTCCATAATTACAGGATATCCTAATTAAATAAAATCCTAATTACATACAGATTTACAGTGATTCTACAGTTTTAGGGTGGGGTTGCGACTGTTGGTGTTGATTGTGGTGGTGCTGGGACGCGATTGGCTTCTAGTTTGGTGGCTGATTGGAAGTCGGCTTCAATGGGTCGACAACGGCAAGACAAATATGTTGTTATCGAAGGTGGAGATGCAAAAGGTCGCGCGGCGCATTGCCAGGGTGCCCAACGGTGGTTGGGTGTACAAATCAAATCTAGCTAGTTTTTTGGATTACTTTTAGGTTCAAAACATAACCCTTTTGTTGGGTTTGGTTTCCCCTGAGGGTTGGATTTGGGACCCATGAGATATCTTGATTGAATTTTTGCTCAAGTTTGCTATTATCTCTATTTTGGGTGTGCTGCCTTTAATTTTAGGTAGATTGGTCATTGCTACATTCTACAAAGAGTCTCAGTACAATCATGCTGTGAGTACCACAATTGAATGCCTTGGCGAGCCGTGTGTTTTAGGCTGGGGTGAGTCTAGTTTTGGTTGGCTTGCCGATTTCTTACATACTCATATTGCATATTCTAATAGTTTGGTCTACAAATCTCAAGGTTGTGACAATTCTATTGTTGGTAATTATCTTGAGAAGGCTGATAATTTACCTTATAGTTTTTTTTTAATGTGCTTTAGAGCAGTGTTTTTTATGTGTAATACACCTTCTGCTTTGTCCTTTCTTAGCTCTAGGGTCGAGTTAGATCTAGCTTTTGTATGCTCCCTATTGGGATGTCCTCTTGAGCGATTTCTATAGCTAATTCAATGAACTTTTACCTAAAAAAAAAAAAAAAAAAACTCGAAAAAACAGAAACGCAGCGTTTTAACTAGGGATGTGGAAACTAGAAACTCAAAAAGCAGTCAAAAGCGACCTTTTTAAGGCGACCAATAAAACGGTGTCGTTACGCAACAGAAATTTTACAAATATTGGAGTGTAATACATTAAATCTAATACTACTACGTGTGATGCACAGCACACAGCTTTAAGCTCAAACGCGTCCGAGTCGAAACTCCTCACTCCAACTCGCTCCCTTTTTCTTCTACCGAATCAACATTGTCCGTTAAACGCCGTCGTTTCGCTGCGATCTGAATCACCTCCACTCTTGGCTTCAGGTAATCACCCACCTCCCTCCTCATTTCTCACTCTTGTGTTTAATCTCTGATCGCTCTAATTTTCTGTATCGAAGCTTCCACTGTTAATTTTGTACATTGGGTTAGCTCGAGCGAATGTGATTTCCAAATTAGGGTTTTGCTTTGTCTCCGATTCTGTATCCCAAACTTCAATTGGGGTTTTTGTTCGTGGATGGAATTGGATCATCTTGGTTTTTATTCGGTATTGTTTGCTAATTGCTAGACCTAATAAGGTTGGAATTTACATAAAAATGAATTCTTTGAGGGAAATTTTGCTGATTTTCTACCATTATTTGCATTTTAATGGCGCTCATGGGTGTTTTTAGCTGGAAATCTCAGACATTTGGGCTTTTTTGTGAGTAGGTCAAATGGCTCCAAAATTCTTGAGTTTTCTGAATGTATGTCATCTGGGACTCTTTGTCTAGGTTCCGCATTACACTATTTTGAATTCGGTTAGCTTCTTTTAGTTTACTAATCGTTTTGGATACTGAAAATGTACATGTTTGGCTTTTACAGTGAACTGGAAAGTCGGTAACTTAATACTTTCGGCACAGCTTTTTTAAAACTCGACAGTCATGAGTTTTGTTTTCCGGGGGACAAGAGGCGATATTGAGAGTGGGTTTCCCGAATTCATACCAGAGCGGCGCGCAATGGTAAAAGTTTGTTGTGCTTTGGAAGTTTTTCATGTGTTGTTTTCTACTTAAGGTTACTGTTATCGGTTTCCATATTGATCCTGGTTTTGTTTTATGTCAGCGTGTTCATACAGCACGCTCTGTCAATTCCAACTCACTTGCTTTTCTCGTCACAGGTACTAATTTACTGGTTTATTTTTTTTTTGTCTTATGATTTTGATTGTTTTGTTAATTGCTAATTTCTGTTTATATGTTGTCTTATTGCCAGTTCTACTGCTATTTATGATACTGAATTCGCACCAAATGTCTCCTAATTTCCTGGTATCGTCCTTCTAAAGTGTAAACAGTTCTGTTTGTTTTACTGGTCAAGGTCACACTTGTTTTGGTTTAATATAATAAGGGATAATAATAATAATAATAATCCTTCTTTTCAATTTTGTATGTAGCTGTGGCTAGTCCTCGGGGTTTTTTTGATGGCTACAACGTTAAGGATGTATGCAACCTGTCAACAGCTGCAAGCTCAAGCACAGGCTCATGCAGCAGCCGCCAGTGGCCTTCTTGGTCATACTGAATTGCGGTTGCATATGCCACCATCCATAGCACTAGCAACAAGAGGCCGCCTTCAAGGTCTCAGGCTTCAGCTTGCACTTCTTGACCGTGAATTTGATGACCTAGGTATGGTACTTATATCAGTTAGAAATAACTTTCATATATGATATCAAATATATAGCTGTTACATCTTTCACCAACCTACCTTATCTCTATATATGTTTCTTTCAAATTTTAGAATGCACCGTTGTTTTACATTGAAAGTTTCTCATGTTGAATACTAGATTATGAAACTTTGCGAGCTCTGGACTCCGACAATGTTCCATCAGCATCTTCTATGAGTGAGGAAGAGATAAATGCTCTTCCTGTCCACAAATATAAAGTTGCGGGTCCTCAAAAGTAAGTTCTTCAATTTTGATCTTAGCTTGGCTAGTGCAATAGTGTTTATACTTAAATAAATTATGGTTCAAATGCGGTTTCTTCTGTGTTGAATTAAAGTCACACCACATTTGCATCTGTAAAACTCTAGCCTACTTATAATAAGACAATAAGAGAAGAGATTGTACTACGCTATGTACATGATTGAACGTTACGGACCGTTATTTGGGGGAAAATGGAAACTTAATTGAATCATAGTTATATAGACTCTAGGTTCAGGCACACTGACTTTTATGGTTTTCTTTCATGCACAGTGGTACCTCATTGACGCAACAAGCTTCAACCTCAGTACCTGCTGAGGTATTATCCCGTTGTCCTTTATTTCCCCTTATTTGACAGCTTTCACTTGTAAGAATATTGTCCGTATTTCAGTCAGGCTTCCGAATATATGATGTTCATTGAGTAGTTCGCTTGTTACAAAAAGAAAATTATATTCACTAATAAGTTTCGTATTAGTAGTGTATGCAAAATTTTGATGTTTGAGCATATAATATGTCAAATAACTAGATTGAATATTCTTTGATCTTCCCACTGTTTAGCAGAAGAAGCAAGAAACTGCTGATGTTGGGAGCACCAAAGCCATTGAAGATGAACTGACCTGTAGTGTCTGCTTGGAGCAAGTTAACACGGGGGAGCTCATCCGCAGCCTTCCCTGCTTGCATCAGGTTCAGTTTCTTTTTCCATCGACTCATTCTTAAGCCTTTTTACTTACAAGTTAGTCATATGAGTTGTGGGGGGTTCATAATTGACTGTATGTGCATAGAAGGCACTTCTGTGGAATGATATTTTCTGTTCTGATTTACGTCTGATTAGCAAAGAAATAGTACACTTAGTATTTTTTTTTTTCATTTGCTTTGTTTCAGTTTCATGCTAGTTGCATTGACCCTTGGCTAAGGCAACAGGGAACATGCCCAGTGTGTAAATACAGAGCAGGTTCTGGATGGCATGAAAACGGACAAGGTGCAGCAATGGATGCTTCTTACATGGTTTGATCGTGACAGTGTAACTAGTAGAATACCTTCCTGCTGAGTTAGGCACATAAGTTGAAAGGTTATGGCCCAGATTGGTGTAATTACATTGATATAGGTATTTGGGTCGCACGGTATTATGTCATCAAAATAACAAGTTTGTATATTTGAATTCTTGTGATTTGAATTTTATAGCATAATCTGATCGACCTTAAAATTTAGACAGAAGCTTGCTGACTCCACGAGTCCACATGTGCATTGATGCATTATTAAGAGAGAGCAGACTGATTAAGCACAATTAAAGATGGTTTCTTAGAGTAAGTTCAAACGTTGAGGTCACTGGGTCAATACTATTCACTACTTTTTGCGTTTCATTTTCACTATTTTGATCACTGAGTCAGATATTGTTCACAAAAAGTTACTCTGAGTCACTTTCTGGGTTTCGACCAAAAAAAAAAAAAAGAGTCACTTTCTGGGTCAATTTCGTGACTTGTAAACTGACATTCGGTGACATTTTATGAACAGTATTTGACCTAGTGATCTAAATGGTGAAAATGAAAGGCAAAAAGTAGTGAATAATATTGTCCAAATAATCCGGTGAACTTGTTTCTACAATCAGGAATTTATAGTACCAATTTAGTCAAGAAACTCTGGTGGAAAAATGTGCAATTTCTTGTAGCAAATTCATTCTTATCTACGAGTGTAGGTCCATTTTACCCAAAAGTCCAGAATGATGGCTATCTTAAGCTTTAATTACACCTCCCCATTATTTGCAACTTCAAATTTCAATCCATAGTTAATTGCAGAGTAAGCCAATAGAGGTTTTGATGGAGAGTAAGAACCACCACTTCCTTGTCATCTCCTCCACAGCACAAGGCCATATGAACCCTAGTCTCCAACTAGCTAAGCGGCTGATAGACATTGGAAGCTCACATGTCACCTTTGCCACCAGCGTCCACGGCCTTGCCCAAATCAAATCCTTACCTTCTCTAGAAGGCTTATCATTTGCTTCGTTCTCCAATGGCTTTGACGATGGAGTTAAACCCGACAATGACCCAGACCACATCATGTCTGAGCTGAAGCGGGCGGGATCACAATCACTCACTGCTTTGATTGAGAAGATCTCCAAATCCGATGAGCATGGCCCTATCACCTTCTTAATCTACACCATCCTCCTCCCTTGGGCTGCTGAAGTTGCCAGTAGTTTTGGTATAGCTTCTGCGTTTCTATGCATATTATCCACCACTTCCTTTGCAATTTGCCACCATTACTTCAAAGATTACTATAAGAATCAGAGTAGCCTTCCATTTCCAAGTTCCATAACAATCGATGGTTTGCCACCTTTTGCTTCTGACGAGCTACCTTCCTATCTCCTACCTTCCAGTCCACATGTTTCGATTCTCCCTACCTTGCAGGAACACTACCAAATCTTGGAACAGGATCTCAACTCTTGTGTGCTGCTTAACACCTTTGATGGGTTAGAGGAGGCAGCAATCAGAGATATGAGAAGTCATATGAATCTGATTACTGTTGGTCCCTTGATTCGTTCCAATGATGTCGAAGTTTGTTGCGACTTGTTTGACAAGTCTGGGGACGATTACCTTCAGTGGCTGGACTCACAAGCAGATTCTTCTGTGGTTTATGCATCGTTTGGGAGCTTGGCGGTGTTGTCGAGTGGTCAGATGGAAGAGATACTACATGGTTTGGTTGACAGTGGACTCCCAGTTCTATGGGTTATCCGCAAGTCAGGAAATGAAGGGGGTCAAGAAACTCAAAATCTGATAAACAATACACTAAAGAAGGAACAGGGGTTAATAGTGCCATGGTGTTCACAAGTAGAGGTGCTGAACCACAAGTCAGTTGGGTGTTTTGTGACGCATTGTGGGTGGAACTCTACTATAGAGAGCTTGGCAGCTGGTGTTCCGGTTGTTGGGTGCCCTCATTTTGCAGACCAGACTACAAATGCCAAGCTGGTTGAGGAGCTGTGGGGGACTGGAGTTAGAGCCAGAGAAAATGAAGAGGGAGTGATCAAGCGTGAAGAGATTAAGAGGTGTTTGGAAGTGGTGATGGGGGATGGAGAGAGAGGGGAGGAGATGAGAAGGAATGCTCAGAAATGGAAGGGTTTGGCCATGAAGGCTGTGAAGGAAGGTGGTTCTTCGGATGATAATCTCAGGAACTTCGTCAGAAGGTTGGGCTGAAATGGGTTGTTGATATACATCTAACCATAGATGATTGATTTCATCAAGGTTCAGAATTCAGATCCTGACATCCTGTGTTTTTTTTAGTCGATCTGACATCCTGTGTTGGCGAAAGTAAATATAGTGTTGTTTGTACTCTGTTTAAGTTCGTTCGATCACTTGTTCACCACCTAAAGAACTTTATTTCGATCCAGCATTCTAGCCATTTCAAATTCACGTGTTAACCAAGTAATTAAGCATGAAATCAAGGTAATTGAGGATCACAAAAGCCTTAAAAAAGTTGCTTCAAGCACAAAGATTCAGTAGAAAAGCCTCACTTGATTGAAATTGACGACTAAAACCATCCGAATCTGAAATTTGCTTCAAATGAGTTATCATGACATTCAAAATCACAGATCACTCATACTATGAAATATAAACTCCACCATTCTGTCTAACAAATGAGTTGACCAACTTATGTATTCCATCTAAATATCTAATCAATTATAAAGGTTCATAGTAATAACATGCTCAAGGGCCTTCCTTTGCCTTTTCCCTTTCCTCCCTTCTTGGCGTCTGACTTAGCTTGAATACGGGCAGCAACGGCAGCTTTGGCCTCTTCTCTCTTCTTCTTTTCCTCTTCGGTTGCAGCAGCAAGCTCTCTCTGCTTCTTCAGTTCTCTGTGAGTTGCAAAATGTAACAGAAGCCATCATAATTCTTATAAACTGGGTAAATCTCAATGGATTCAACAAAGAAACAATTATTACAGAATATAGATCATAGATAAAGTAGTAAATATCTTACTCTAGCCTATTCATTTCCTCTAGCTAAATTGGTAGTCGTTAAGGCATTGATAACTGCCTTAAAGCTAGTACGGTTTAGGTTGGACAGATTCAGTTCGTCAATTGGTTTAAGCGAGTTAGATACCTTAAAGATCATCAATTTGGCTGAAAATTTACAGAGATGATCTATACATTAGTACCTAAAAACTGAACGGTCGAGATGTGGATATGCGACCGAAAAATAACCGAAAACTCGAACTTCACACATTAATTTCAAAGCGGAGCTCCACTCTAAATAATATATATATATATATATATATATATATGTATATATATTTTGAAATATTATACTTATCCATGACATGACATGTAACCGTCATTGTAAACAGAATGAGTTCACTTATTCGAGCCTAAAAAACAAAGGACCCAAACCCTCACAACCTAACTCCCCCAAATAGTAATTCTAGTCGTGTAGAGATCTCAATTAGTGTACAACTAGAGAAACTAAGAATTAACCCGATAAAGTTCAAAATCCATTTAATAGGCTAAAACTAGAGAGAAACTAGAATAGGCTAAAGCCACTAAGACCACTAAAAAAGGCTAGACAAGAAAATTCCAATCCACACGACCAATAGACCTGACCTAAGGACAAAGCCCAAATACCCAGCCCCAGCCACCAGGACCAGCCCAACACTTTGGTGACGGGCATATACCAGCACCACGAACGCCATTGCCACTGCTACTAGCAGCCATCGAAGTCGCATTTACTGTAGCACACCGGGTGACCATCCCACCATCATGCTAAAGCCATCGACCAAGCCAAACTAGACTGCGAGAACCTCCACCAGAACGGATCCAGTAAAATCACTCCTTCTGCCTCTATAACCAAGTCTCGCAACCATCTCCCATATGTATTTGAGCTACATCCTCTTCCAAATCTAGAGATCAAGTCAGATTGCACCCTACCACCAGCTGCCGCCAACCACCTGCAGTTGCCAAACATTTCTGATCCCATCACCAGTCCGCAATCAAATCAAAATCGATATGGTCACCAACCCGATTTAGGTCTCCTTCACACTTGCTGCCTCGCTACTCATTCAGAAGCATCCCATAAAACTAGTCCAGTTCGACCACGCATGGTGCACGCTGGCAATCCCTGAGACCTGCCTAGCATGGAGGCTTAGTCGGACGAGCGAAAAGCCAATGAAGTAGGGAGTAGGTCGTGGAGGCGCGTACTAGGGTTACAATTTTTATTTGGGCTCAAAAAAGTTCCCGTAGCACATGCAATGATATTTCATATTTCCACTAAGGGGATTGAAAATCACACTCCTCATTTTACAATCCACACTCATTCTTTTCCTTTTCAATTGAAATTCTTTTAAAAAGACAAAATAAAGTTACGAAAGACAAAAATTTAACTTACAAACAAATATATATATATATATATATATATATATATATATATGAAGTTTGAATTGTAAAATAGGAAGTGAAATAGTGTGAATTTCACTCCCCTTCCACTAATTTAAACTGTTGCCAATAACATAATTTTCCCAGGGAAATGATCATTTACTCAATTTCAGTTTAAAAATTACCCACTTGCTCCACTAACAGTTTTTTTAACCCCATTTACCCAAAACACTCTAAGAGATTTTTTTTTTTGAATTAATGATATCTCATTTATAATTCGCATGCCAGGAAGTCCATTACATACACACCCGCTGTCACATAACAATGGACAAGACAAGGATTCGTGGGGGAGCCACAGTGGTACATAGGATAGACCAACTATATTCGAACTTATCGCACAACTTATTCAAAGCAAGCCTATAACTATGAAGAAATTCTAGACCATAGTAAATAGGCATAGTTCCTTGAAAAAAAAAAACTAAATCTTCTCCTTGCCTTCCAAGAGGGGACTAGGAGGTTTGGTTGTGTCCATCCTCCTGGATCCCAAATCCGAAACCCTAGGGAGCTAGAGTCCATTAGCTTGGTCCGCACTTGGGCACAACTCCAATTCCAGCTAGCTTTGGACCCCCAGAACAATTGAGGCATCCCAATATATTTGGGCCCCAAAATTGATTTGGACACCCAAACCAATTTTGGCACCCAACCCGTTCTGTCATCAGCTCTGCCGCAGGTGAACAACGCCGCTCCGGCCTCCATCCTCTGCAAGAGTCTCAATGCCAGGATAGTTCGGACTGCCGATCCGACAGATCGGAGCGCTGTAAAATGAGCAAAAGCCTGGAGCCCCTCTCCCTCCATTCTTCTAAGGGATGCAGAAACCAATGTTGTCGTCAGTTCATGCCGGAAAACAGAAAATCCAACCTGAAAACCTGGCTTTAGCCACCGGTCAACAGCAATTCCAGAAGCCTTGAGAAGTGCTCTTCGCGGTCGGACCCTACCCACCTCCGCTTGTGTTGGTTCCCTCGACCACTCGGCACCAATGACACCCCCATCTCCTCTGACGTCGCTATGGTTTGGAGTGGTGAAAGAGAGAGTTTGATATACCGCCTCAGCAAAGGGGGATCTTCGTTGGGGAGTTGTCAAAAACAATTGACATTGATTTGTCTCCAAAAGATTGCAAGAGGCAGAGAGTGAAGCCTTGCTTGCCACTAACGTCAACGCCGTGCCCCTCCGATGGGGCCCCAGGCCAAAGTGGCGGCTAGGGTTTAGAAAACGGATGGAGAGGCAGAGAGCCATTTTCTGCTCAAACACTCTAAGAGATTATTTCCCTAATACCAAATTAATTCTTTTTATTTATTTTGGGACAATTTTGCCCCTTCCTTCTTTGTCACTTAGAGAGAGAAGTGATAGGAGACCTTATCGGACTCCCATGACCAGTGGCCGGCTGGGGATTCCGGTGACCGATGACCGTACTCCGGCGACCGGTGACTGGAATCCGGCAACCGATCACCGGAATCAGGAATCGGGCTACCGGACTGGTGACCGGATTCCGGCTTCTGAATTTATTGCCCCCTAATAATACCTAGTAACCATATTATTGTCCCCCAGTAATCATATTATTGCCTCCAATATCATATTATTGCTCTCCAGTGAATTGTATAAACTCCCGAAACCAAAATTAATGCACTACAGACACAATTGATCAATTTATATGCATACTATTGCCCCCCAATACTCATATTATTGCCTCTCAATAATCATATTATTGCCCCGCAATAGACATGTATAACTACTCAATAAAACTTTTTTTTTTCATTCTTCTTTCTTCTTTCCTATAAGCCTTCTGCCAAATTTACCAAAAAAAAAAAAAAAAAAAAATCAGAACCACGAGACTGGGCGAGGTCGAGCTCGCGTACCTTGGCGCTGACGTGGTCGGCGAGGTTGCGGATCTTGGCGCTGACATGGTCAACGAGGTTGCAGGTGGAGGAGACGTTGGAGAGGAAGTGGTCGGCGTCGGACTTGACGATGTCGAGGACCTAGGAGGATTTATGGAGATTGGAGAGGTCGCGGATCTTGGCGCTGATGTGGTCGGCGAGGTCGCAGGTGGAGGAGACGTTGGAGAGGACGTGGTCGGCGTTGGACTTGATGATGTCGAGGACCTGGGATGATTTCTGGAGATTGGAAAGGTGCTTGTCAAGGTCAAAGCGCTGGGAGAGAGGAGGTGGTCGAGGTTGAGATCTAGGGCGAGAGGTGGACTGTGGTGGAGGAGGAGAATCGTCGCTTACTGGGACGGTGACGAGGACCAGTGCCGGTGGAGAGTATTCAAGGCTCCGATGACGGGCTCGGGAAGCAGAGGAGAGAGAGAGAGAGAGTATGAGGGTAATACTGTCAAAAACTATTGGATTGGGTAAATGGGGTTAAAAAACTCTTAGTGAAGTAAGTGGACAATTTTTAGGCTGAAATTGAGTAAGTGGTCACGGCCCTTTATTTTAGCATCAGGACAAATATAACTAACACTTCAACTTAAAAGAGCAATATAGATAGAAGAATAGAAGAAAATCATTACTCCGGTCAGTCCGGTGGGATAGATATCTGGTGGAGACGCTGCACTGCCATAAGCATATTCGGGCTTGCAAGTGATCTTAGTAATCTCACCAACCCAATGAAACCAAGTTAACCAACAAAAGAGAAACTATGTCACAAGAAGCTTAAAAAATTACAAAACTCCCTAAAAAAAGAACATATCTTGCCCTTCATAATTCTCAATGTAACATCCCAAGCGTTGATTACACTGCCCTTCCCAATCTCAAATGAGAAAATCGTATTGTCCCCATGAGTCGTATCACATACTTCCCCAGTTTCCTCAAGAACGCCTTCATAATGAATTACCCAACACAAAGTATATGATCATTATAAATATTCACAAAGCAAACACAGGCTTCCATACTATTTTCCGATTAACTACAAAATGTGGCCACTAGAGCAATAAAATTTGAACACCAGAATCAAAATTACAGTTTCTATCTACCATATCGACCAGAGGATGGTCTTATTATTACTTCTAAAGTGTAAATAGTTCTGTTATAGCAAGTTCACCCATAGTCAAGAAATGTCAAGGTCGAAAGGTCAAGGCGTCGATCAGTCAAGTAACTGTTCACTGCCACTGGACATGGGTTTCCACCATTTTTTTTCTTGACCAGTCAAGATTGTTCATTTTTCACTGTTCATTGATTTATACTATTCATATGATCTCGACAAATGTCAAAGTGCTCGAGAATATTTTCAGAAATTTTCACAAGGTGAGATCCTCAATGTAAGAGTTGGATAATAAAGTACACGTCACGACGAGTCTGTGAAAATTTTCAGAGAATTATTCGGATCACAGGGCTATTTTTCGTGGTTATTCGAACTTTTGAAATTTTGGGAAATTAATTTAAGAAAGAGAAACAGGTGGCGCGATCCTAGCCATCCACATTTTCCCACCGATTGATCCTAGCCGTCATTCATTAATGGGACACATTTAAATAGGAGCTGTGGGAAGAGACAAGAAAAATGTAAAATTAGAGAGAGAGAGAGAGCTCAGTGCTCCCTGACCCGAGACACAGCGCGACCCGGTAGGAAACCCGACCGGAAATCGCTCATCCGGCTACTCCACGGTGGCCCTCGGACACCATCGTCTTCGTCTCGCTGTCGCCAGCAACCCTTGCCCTTGGATCATCCATGCACTGAACAGAAACGGAGAATCGACGGCAAGAAGCAACGACTGCTCCGGCGGTTCTGTGGTGTTTTCTGGCGACTCTGGAGACCGATTTGCTTGCATGTGGTATGGAAATTCATCCCTCGTCATGCTCTACACGTCTGTACAATTAGTTTTTCAATTCGATCGAGTTTTGAAGAATGTGTTTCTGGGTTGTTTCTGTCTCCGTTACGGTTCCTCGCTGCCGGCGACTTCTCCGGCTTTCTGGGCTTCGCTTCTTACTCGATTGCAGCTCTAGATGAGAAATTGTGAAGTTTTCTGGTGCTGATGTCACCCACGTTCAGGGCTGGACCGAGCTGGCAGATGGGTTGGCTGGGCAAGAAAAATGTCAAGCCCTTGGCTTTTTTCTTGGCTTCAGTCAAGAAAGTTATGATTTTGCCAAGTCAAGAAGCTACCGGTGGAGCTGCGTTTTTCTCCTCCATGGTCACCACCTCAGCTTTTCCTTGCTGGTGACCGGTCAAGAAGCAACCGGTGGACTTGCTCTTATTTTTAGTCGTCAAGGTCACACTTGTTTTGGTTTAATATAAGGATTAATTTCAGTTTACCCCCCTGAGGTTTTGGGGTGTGATCATTTCACCCCCTGTACTTTCAATTTTGAATTTTTACCCCCTAAACTTTCCAATTTCAATCAGCCGTGTCCAATTTCTAATATTCTGTCCAAATTGGACAATAAGTTTGACTTTTGAGGGCTAAAATGGTCATTTCAACATAAAAAAATTTTAAAAAAATTTCTGTTTTTTAGTTTTTTTTTTTTTTGTCTTCAACCTATACACCACAAGTTATAATAGGTTTATAAAAACAAAAAAATACTCTAGGTAGTTGAAAATCGCTCGCTGGTCTACGATATTTGTAACATATCTCCGATAAAGTGAAGAATTTAGGATATATTCCCAATAAAGTAAAGAAATATCTGTAAAAAATAATTTTGCACTTTATCTGTAAATAAATATTTGTAAAAAATGATTTTACACAAATATTTCTTCACTTTATTGGGGGTATACAGATATTTACAGATAAAGTGTAAAATCATTTTTTACAAATATTTCTTCACTTTATTGGGGATATATCATAAAATTCTTCAATTTATTGGAGATATATCACAAATATCGTAGACCAAAAATAATTTTACACAGATAATTCTTCACTTTATTGGGGATATACAGATATTTATTTACAGATAAAGTGTAAAATTATTTTTTACAAATATTTCTTCACTTTATTGGGGATATATCCTAAAATTATTCACTTTATCAGAGATATATCACAAATATCGTAGACCAGCGAGCGGCTTTCAACCACCTAAAGTATTTTTTTGTTTTTATAAATCTATTATAACTTGTGGTGTATAGGTTGAAGGAAAAAAAAAAACGAAGAAACAGAAAAAAAAAAAAAAACTAAAAAACAGAAAAAAACAAATTTTAATTTTTTTTATGTTGAAATGATCATTTTAGCCCTCAAAAGTCAAACTTAACGTCTAATTTGGAAGGAATAGTAGAAATTGGACACGGCTGATTGAAATTGGAAAGTTTAGGAGGTAAAAATTCAAAATTGAAAGTAGAGGGGGTGAAATGATGACACCCCCAAACCTCAGGGGGGTAAACTGAAATTAATCTTTAATATAATAAGGAAAAATAATAATCCTTCTTTTGAATTTTGTATGTAGTTGTGGCTACTGGCTAGTCCTCGGGGTCTTTTTGATGGCTACAACGTTAAGGATGTATGCAACCTGTCAACAGCTGCAAGCTCAAGCAGCAGGGAACATTCCCAGTGTGTAAGCAATGGATACTTCTTAGATAGTTTGATAGCGACAGTATAACTAGTAGACTACCTTTCTGCTGAATTAGGCACATAGGCCGCGTTTGTTTCATCGGATAAGGAGGGTGGATAGTAAAATTTAAATCTAATATGATAAGTAATCATGTTTGGCAGTCCAGATAATCTGCAACCAGATTTTTCAAATCTTATCAGATATGGATTTACAATCTGGTTAGAAAGGTGAGATTTATCCAAGTAGAAAAGCCTCAAAATCTCCAGCCACGATAGAACTGAACCTATGCCTCCAACTCCTCCAAAATCGCAGCCTCTCACAATCTCCCTCCATCTTCATCCTCCACGGTAGTTCTCCACCGATTTCTCCAGTCTCATACGTATTCCACCGCCGTTATGAAACGTATTCCGATCATCAAAATCATTGGATTTCTGAGCTGATGAGTTTGGATTCACCGATCTTCGTGGATTGTTGATCTAGATTCAATTCCGTCGAAGCTTCATGAAGATTAATCTGATGGGTGTGCCCGATGGGTATATTTTCAAGTTCTTAGAATTGAAGTCGAATGGAGATGGCTGACGATGAACGAAAGGGATGGTCAAGTACCGGCGAGCTGTGGATGCTAAGTGCGATGGTGGAGAGAGAGAGAGAGAGAGAGAGAGAGAGAGAGAGAGAGAGAGAGAGAGAGAGAGAGAGAGAGAGAGAGAGAGAGAGAGAGAGAGAGAGAGAGAGAGAGAGAGAGAGAGAGAGAGAAGCAGTGGTGGGATGTGTGGGTCTGAGTTGTTGACCGGCGATGTGAAGCAGTGGTGACTAGGAAGGCCGACGGTGATGATCTCTATCCAATTTTATTTTTTATTATTTATTTTTGAACATATCCAGTTTGTTATTCAATCTTGTAACTAACAACTGATAAGATTAGGATTAGCTATCTTAACCTATTACAAATCCAATCCTATTCAAACCAATCCAATCCTATCATGGTTACCAAACGTGGCCATAAGTTGAGAGGTTATGCTCAACTTATGGCCCAGATCGGTGTTATTACACTGATATAGGTAGCCGGGTCGCACGGTATTATGTTCTCAACATAACAAGTTTGTATATTTGAATTCTTTAGATTTGAATATTATAGGATAATCTGATCGATCTTAAATTTTATACAGAAGCTTGTTGACTCCACATGTGCATTGATGCATTATTAAGAGAGAGCACAGACTGATTAAGCACAATTAAATATAGCTTCTTACAATCAGGAATTCATAGTACCAATTTAGTCAAGAAACTCTAGTGGAAAAATGTGCAATTTCATGGAGCAAATTCATTCTTATCTACGAGTGTAGATAGATAGTGTAGGTCAATTTTACTCAGAAGTCCAGAATGACGGCCGTCTTAAGCTTTAAACACACCTATCCATTATTTGCAACTTCAAACTGCAATCCATAATATTGCAGAGTAAGCCGATAGAGGTTTACATGGAGAGTAAGAACCACCACTTCCTTGTCATCTCCTGCGCAGGACAAGGCCATATGAACCCTAGTCTCCAACTAGCTAAGCGGCTTATAGACATTGGAAAGTCACATGTCACCTTTGTCACCGACGTCCATGGCCTTGCCCAAATCAAATCCTTACCTTCTCTAGAAGGCTTATCATTTGCTTCGTTCTCCGATGGCTTTGACGATGGAGTCAAACCCGCCAATGACCTGGACCACATCATGTCTGAGCTGAAACGGGCGGGATCACAATCACTCACTGCTTTGATTGAGAAGATCTCCAAATCCGATGAGCATGGCCCTATCACCTTCCTAATCTACACTATGCTCCTCCCTTGGGCAGCTGAAGTTGCAAGTGGTTTTGGTATAGCTTCTGCGTTTCTTTGCATATCATCCACCACTTCCTTTGCAATTTGCCACCATTACTTCAGAGTTCAGAGATTACTATAAGAATCAGAGTAGCCTTCCATTTCCAAGTTCCATAACAATAGATGGATTGCCACCTTTTGCTTCTGATGAGCTACCTTCCTATCTCCTACCCACCAGTCCACATGTTTCGATTCTCCCTACCATTCAGGAACACTACCAAATCTTGGAACAGGATCCCAAATCTTGTGTGCTGCTTAACACCTTTGATGGGTTAGAAGAGGCAGCAATCAGAGATATGAGAGGTCATATGAATCTGATTACTGTTGGTCCCTTGGCTCGTTCCAATGATGCCGAAGTTCGTTGCGACTTGTTTGACAAGTCTGGGGACGATTACCTTCAGTGGCTGGACTCAAAAGCAGATTCTTCTGTGGTTTATGTATCGTTTGGGAGCATGGTGGTGTTGAAGAGTGGACAGATGGGAGAGATACTACATGGTTTGGTCGACAGTGGACTCCCAGTTCTATGGGTTATCCGCAAGTCAGGAAATGAAGGGGGTCAAGAAACTCAAAATCTGATCAACAATACACTAAAGAAGGAACAGGGGTTAATAGTCCCATGGTGTTCACAATTAGAGGTGCTGAGCCACAAGTCAGTTGGGTGTTTTGTGATGCATTGTGGGTGGAACTCTACTATAGAGAGCTTGGCAGCTGGTGTTCCGGTTGTTGGGTGCCCTCATTTTGCAGACCAGTCTACAAATGCCAAGCTGGTTGAGGAGCTGTGGGGGACTGGAGTTAGAGCCAGACAAAATGAAGAGGGAGTGATCGAGCGTGAAGAGATCAAGAGGTGTCTGGAAGTGGTGATGGGGGATGGAGAAAGAGGGGAGGAGATGAGAAGGAATGCTCAGAAATGGAAAGGTTTGGCTATGAAGGCTGTGAAGGAAGGTGGTTCTTCGGATGATAATCTCAGGAACTTCGTCAGAAGGTTGGGCTGAAATGGGTTGTTGATATAGATCCAACCATAGATGATTGATTTCATTAAGGTTCAGAATTCAGATCTTGACATCCTCTGTTTTTTTCTGGTCGATCTGACATCCCGTGTTGGCGAAAGTATTTCCAGTGTTGTCTGTACTCTGTTTAATTTCGTTCAACCACTTCTTCACCACCTAAATCACTTTATTTCGATCCAGCATTCAAGCCATTTCAAATTCACATGTTAACCAAGTAATTACGCATGAAATCAAGGTAATTGAGAATCACAAAGCCTCAAAAAAGTTGCTTCAAACACAAAGATTCAGAAGAAAAGCCTCACTTGATTGAAATAGACGACTAAAACCATCCGAATCTGAAATTTGCTTCAAATGAGTTATCATGACATTCAAAATCATAGATCACTCATACTATGCTATTGCACAAACTCCACCATCCTGTCTAACTAATGAGTGCACTAACTCATTTATTCCATCTAATCAATTATTAAGGTTCATGTTAATAACATGCTCAAGGACCTATTTTCCTTTGCCTTTTCCCTTTCCTCCCTTCTTGGCATCTAACTTGGCTTGAATACGGGAAGCAGCGGCAGCTTTGGCCTCTTCCCTCTTCTTCTTCTCTTCCTCTTTGGTTGCAGCAGCAAGCTCTCTCTGCTTCTTCAGTTCTCTGTGAGTTGCAAAATGTAACATAAGGCATCATAATTCTTATAAACTGGGTAAATCTCAATGGATTCAACAAAGAAACAATTATTACAGAATATAGATCATAGATAAAGTAGTAAATATCGATCTTACTCTAGCCTATTCCTTTCCTCTGAAGCACTACCCAGACTCAATCCCTTCCGTGGGTTGCAGGCAACTAACTCGACTTCAAATATAAGGGTTGCACTGCAGGATACATAATATGTATTAGTTTCCAAGGAAATTATAGAGGCAGCATTTGTGACAAGGAATGAATATTATCGACAAAGCATTGAAGCAGTATGAACATTTGAATACAATCATAAAGCAACTGATAGATGCATAAATGGGTATGGATTCAGTAAGGCCAACCCCAGAGCAAGCCTTACCACTTCAACATGCTTCTGGACATTCTATTCTATCTACCAAATAAGTTTGTTTATAGTGGGTTGCCGACGACCACCAATGATGCAATCATATTTCATATTTCCACTAATTGAACTTGTTGCCAATAACATTATTTTTGCATCAGGACAAATATTTTCATATGTTTACAAGGTAACCAACACTTCAACTTAAAGAGCAATATCGATAGAAACATAGAAGAGAATCATTACTCTGGTGGGATATCTGGTGGAGACCCTGCACTGCCATAAGCATATTCGGGCTTGCAAGTGATCTTAGCAATCTCGCCAACCTAATGAAACCAACAAAATAGAAACTATGTAACAGGTAGCTTCAAAAACTACAAAACTTCCCAAAAAAGAGCAGATCTTGACCTTCATGGTTCTCAGTGCAACATCCCAAGCCTTGATTACACTGCCCTTCCCAATCTCAAATGAGAAAATCGTATTGTCCTCATGAGTCGTATCAAACACTTCCCCAGTTTCCTCAAGAACCCCTTCATAATGAACTGCCCAACACAAAGTACAACATCACAATCACAATTCAGAAAGAAAACACAAGTTTCCATACTATTTTCCAGTCAACTCCAAAATGTGGTCACTACAGTCTCTACCCACCATCAACAAGAGGAAGGTCTTGCGTCGGACCAGTTGCATCTGGTTTGGCATGCCTTACAATTTTCTTGAGCACACCTCCATCTCCAGTTAAATCAATTGCATCACTCATACTTGCAATCTTCAATGGTCTGTGCATAACATGAAAAAAAGAACAAAACTTTAAGCCTTAACACACTATTATAGACAATACACAAGAGCCCAGATTCAGCCAAAGCCACCACATCAGTTACCTAACAATCAGAAATCATCAAAACTAAATTACCCCTAAAAAAGCTAAGACTGAAATTCAGTGAGGAAATTCACACAACAACAAAATATCAGCATGCAAATTCCAAAAGCAGCTAGCTTTGTGATTCTAAAGCAAATCAAAATTAGGGTTTTAAGCAGAGTAGACCAATTTAGTAGTAATCATGCCAAATTGACAAGCGAAGCAAACATTAGACAAGAGTGGTTGAAGAGTGCAAGAGTTGGGTTGGACTGACCCGTTTCGATGCGGTGGATGAGGTTCCGAAATTTCGGGGCGGGGCAAGCGGGTTGTCGGGTTGAAATTGGGACGATAAATCGGGTCGTATTGCTGTGAGCTGTGGTGGCCATCGGCGTCTGATGAAGTTTGTGAAGAAGACGCGAGAAGGCCTTTTTGCGTTTTATAGTCCGATGCTTCGAGGATATCCCACACGCGCACCCAGAGGCCAGAGCGTGTCAATGATTTCATTTATTTCAATTTTTTTTTTAAGGAAATGATAAAAAAGGACATTCACATGTGTCTTGTATCCCACAAAGGTATTTTCATTTTTAATATGCTACATAATTTTTGAAAAACGTCAAGATACATTCTATACACTCACTCTAAAGATTCGAGGCTCGCTGTCCAATATTTTGTGCATATATATGTATCCACTTGATGTCACTGGTCGCCGAGTCAGTGGTCGTCTAATATGTTCACCACGTATGCTGAACAGAAGATCGTATAACACATAAACCACTGCTTGTATTGCCATCAATAATATCTTAACAGCCTCGTAAAACCGTTCTTCCTCTTCATTAGCTCCATACATGTCCATTTCAGTAGGCCTCATCAAAAAGCCCGCGGATCAAGTGGGCCGATGGAGGCCCGTCGGCCCGGAGGGCTTTTAGCCCGGCCCGGCCCGTCAAAAAACCCGCAAAAGCCCGCTTTGGTGGGCCGAGGGCCGGCCCGCCTAAAGCCCGCAAAAACCCGGCCCGGCCCGCCAAAGGCCCGCTAGGCCCGGCCCGTAAAAGCCCGCTAGGCCCGGCCCGTAAAAGCCCGTAAAATATTATATATATATATATATATATATATATATTTGTAGTTATGTGTGTGTGTGTGTTTATAAATATATATATACACACACACACACATAGATGTATATATTTGTGTGTGTTTATATATATGTATATATATTTATATATGTGTGTGTGTTTATATATATGTATATATATATTTATATATGTGTGTGTGTTTATATATATAATATATATATAGAGATATATATGTGTGTGTGTGTGTGTGTTTATATATATGTATATATATATTTATATATGTGTGTGTGTTTATATATATAATATATATATAGAGATATATATGTGTGTGTGTGTGTGTGTGTTTATATATATGTATATATATATTTATATATGTGTGTGTGTTTATATATATAATATATATATAGAGATATATATGTGTGTGTGTGTGTGTGTTTATATATATGTATATATATATTTATATATGTGTGTGTGTGTTTATATATATAATATATATATAGAGATATATATATATATGTGTGTGTGTGTGTGTTTATATATATGTATATATATTTATATATGTGTGTGTTTATATATATAATATAATAATATATATAGAGATATATATATGTATATGTGTGTGTGTGTGGAAGTTCTTATACTTCTATTATTCTATATAGAATATGTGCATATATATATATATATATATTCTACATATCGGTAATCAGTTGACCAATTAGATCGGGTTCAAAACTATGGTGAAATTGACTAAATTTTTAACCACACGCATAATTTATTGTAATAAACTCATCTAACGGTCGGTTTTTCCATTTTATTTGAATTGATATGGGTTGCTCTTTGGAGTTTATGATATATAAATATAGGTTTATAAGAGTAACTAAGTTTGACCTAGTTGATCGAATTCTAAACGATAACCAAATTAGCTGAATTTTCTACAACCACCATAAAACATTACAATCTCTCAATCGAGCGGTTGGTTTTTCTGAATTCATTTTCCACTTCATGGTTGCTTTAGAATGAACCTAAACAATTTAAATGCAATGTATATGTCATACAACTTTAGGAGTAAAATTGGTATATGTCAATGTGTTTGTAATTAAAATTATTTTTTTGTATCTTATGTCCAAGTACATCCGTAGATGGGATATATACAAACGTGATGTGAAAAAATAAGCACGTTTCGAGGTTGTCACGCCATTGGTCAACCAAGAAAACATATAAGTGACTACGGTTGACCAATTAGATCGGGTTCAAAACTATGGTGAAATTGACTAAATTTTTAACCACACGCATAATTTATTGTAATAAACTCATCAAACGGTCGGTTTTTCCATTTTATTTGAATTGATATGGGTTGCTCTTTGGAGTGTATGATATATAAATATAGGTTTATAAGAGTAACTAAGTTTGACCTAGTTGATCGAATTCTAAACGATAACCAAATTAGCTGAATTTTTACAACCACCATAAAACATTACAATCTCTCAATCGAGCGGTTGGTTTTTCTGAATTCATTTTCCACTTCATGGTTGCTTTAGAATGAACCTAAACAATTTAAATGCAATGTATATGTCGTACAACTCTAGGAGTAAAATTGGTATATGTCAATGTGTTTGTAATTAAAATTATTTTTTTGTATCTTATGTCCAAGTACATCCATAGATGGGATATATACAAACGTGATGTGAAAAACTAAGCACGTTTCGAGGTTGTCACGCCATTGGTCAACCAAGAAAACATATAAGTGACTACGGTTGACCAATTAGATCGGGTTCAAAACTATGGTGAAATTGACTAAATTTTTAACCACACGCACAATTTATTGTAATAAACTCATCTAACGGTCGGTTTTTCCATTTTATTTGAATTGATATGGGTTGCTCTTTGGAGTGTGTGTGATATTATGTAAAATACAAAAATGATATATATGTTTTTAGAAATTAGAATGATATAAAAATAACCGTTGGATTTGGAAAGGGAATCCAATGATTCCAATCCTAATTTTCTACCGTTGGATTTGGAAAATGGAGACCACCTGTCTCACTCTCACAGTCTCACACCAGCGTATACGTATTGCCGTATTTGACCTAAAATCAAAACCCTATCTCCCTATCGCTATTTCACGACTTTTCTCTCTCGACTCAGGTCACTCAGCCGCTGTCTCCAACCCTCCATCCATTGCCTCCAGGCCTCCGTCTCAGTCTCGACCACGGCCTCAGTCTCCGATCGACCACGGCCTCAGTCCATTCTCTCAGATCGACCACGGGTTCTGTCTCATTCTCTCAGATCGACTCACTCTCACACGGCCTCCGTCTCAGTCTCGACCACGGCCTCAGTCTCCGATCGACCACGGCCTCAGTCTCCGATCGACCACGGCCTCAGTCCATTCTCTCAGATCGACCACGGGCTCTGTCTCATTCTCTCAGATCGACTCACTCTCACACGGCCTCCGTCTCAGTCTCACACACAGCCTCAGTCTCAGTCTCGACCACGGCCTCAGTCTCCGATCGACCACCACGGCCTCAGTCCAACCCTTCGACTCTGTCTCAGTCTCGACCAAGTCTTTTTCGATTGTAATGGAGTTTTGATCTGCCACTTATTAATTTTTATGTAGTTGTTGTACGATTAATTATTTGCTTGTTTTGATTGTGATCTCTTACATTGCAGGATGAGTAAGAGCAAACAAAGGATCAGCCTCCTCTCGACCTAAACCTCCATGGCTCCATAACTCCTTAGCCTCGTCTCGACGACTCGACCTAAACCTCCATAACGGATCAGCCTCCTTTCGGCGAGTTATATGTGTGAAGATGATAACGGGTACCTTTGGTCGTTGTTGATTTGGTTTGAGAAAAATCAAAACTTTGTTTTCTGAGGTGTTAATCGAGCAGGTACTGGTTTTGTTGATGTTTTTGGTCAGTGGTTTTGTTGATGTTTTTGGTCAGTGGTTTTGTTTCACATGTGTTGTTAAGATTATAAGGAGTTATATGTGTGAAGATGATAACGGGTACCTGTGGTATTTGGTCTGAGAGTACTGGACCTTTGTTTTCTGAGGTGATAAGCTGAAAATGAATCTGATAATGATTCTGAAAATGAGTCCCATGAACAGGTATATTGTTTTGGCTACTTCATTGCTTCTATTTTTTATTTTCAGTTTAGCAAAACATGTTTTCTGGTTTTTTAATTCTTTATTTAAATGGGTAGGTACCAAGATCAGTTGAATCCCATGAGTTATCAACCAATCTGCAGCCTTAAAGTTTCAAGGTCAGTAAGTTGCAGTTTATGTGGAAAATTGTAATTGGACCCTTAACAATTCTTAGGATGCTTTTACATACAAACTTTATTTGAAGTTAGACTATAGTGGGTAGTTTTAAAGCTTGAATTGGTTCATTTGAAACTGTGAGTTGCTTGCTATTACTAAAATTTGCAGTATATATATATGTAACAGTAATAAGCATGTTCAATTTTATGCCCAAGTAGAAATAAAGCTGGAGTGTTAGGTATTCTGTGTAGTCCGTGCATTACAAATAAGTGGCTCATTTCAAGAATTTTTTGCAGGGATGTACCAATTATGCAGGGCTGCAGGCAGATTCTAAGTGTGAACCTCAATGATACCAAGTCTGAATGGAAGACAATATGCTTAATTAGATAAATTCATAGAAATTGTATTAATAATTTGCTTTCGTTCTAAGTTGTAATTTGTAAATTGGGACACTTTGTATTCTGTCTTTTTATTTTAGTACATTAAAACGGGCGTGGGGATGAGCCTCCTAGTTCGGCTAGGTTCCAAACCCCTTAAAATTTTAAAAGGGAAAAAATAGCATCCTTAATATGACCTGAGATGATCTAGAAGCAAGATTAGTTGAATGAGGTTGAGTAAAATTAGTTGATGTGGATGAGGCTAAATATTGCACAATAAAATGCATTATAGAAAAGCCCGGCCCGGCCCGAAAAAAGGTGGGCTACCCGGCCGGGCCCGAAAAAGCCCGCAAGGCCCGCCTTATATGGACGGGCTTGGATCCGTTGATTTACAATGAAGCCCGGCCCGGCCCGGCCCGTGACTATTTAAAAATGTAATTAGGCCCGGCCCGGCCCGTTGATGAGGCCTACATTTCAGACATTGCTAATGGAGAAAACACCTAAACATTTTTTTTTTAAAATGTCACTATTCATATTAACATTCATTCAAAAGCAAATCAAATATCATAAATATTCAAACAAAAAATAAATTGTAATCCATAACACACAAGTTTAAAATCATTCAAAACAAGCTGCGATTCAAACAAATAAAATCAAACTCCATAACTTAAAATTAATAACAGAATATAGCCTATTGCTTATTAGGTGTCACTAGAAGAGATTCACCCAAACCTACTGCATTTGTTTATTCATGAGTCATCTTGAAGAAGAAATCTTGCTGTGCTTTAGTATTAAGCAAATCAAGAGCCATAAAGCAAGCCTCATTAGTTAATCCTGGAGTCTCCTTCATAACATCCAAAAGGTCACTCTCTCTTGATTCTCTCTTCTCCATTAAGCCACAAATTTGATCAAAGATTGTGACAATTTTACCAATGCCACTTGATAAGTTTTCTAGAACCTCAGCCTGACCAGTAGTCCCTTTTGAGCCACTATTATTTTCATAGTCAGTTCTATTCCGTTTTCCTTAAGTCCTGCTATGTGGTGGATATTGGTACCTTGGGAGGGTTGTGTTTGGCTCCAGTTTTTCTTGAGCTGGTCAACAGTCTCTTTTCTTGCGTGGGCGTGCCAGCACCGTTCGGGTGCGGTTGTTGGGGATGTCCCTTGACCTGACTTCTTTCAAGCGATTGTGAACGAGGAGAGCACCAACCTCGTCGTGGGATTCTTTGTGCCTCGCAATGTTCTAAAAATAGGCCTAGGCGGCCGACTAGGCAGCGCATAGGCGCTAGGCATGAAGGTGTCGTTCGGATTTTCCCCTAATCGTTTGCCTTAGGCGCCGGACGGCTAGGCGTCAGCCTAGGCGGGCTGGGCGGAGCCTAGGCGGGCTGGACGGATCCCGACTGGGGCTGGGCGCTAGAATCTGAACTATATTCAACCTCACATCTTTCTTCCACCGCCGCTTTTCCTCTCTTCGAAGGCTATACGGCCGCCATTAATTCCATCCCTCTCCTCGATTTCTCTGGGATTTGAGACCGGATCGGGTTGGGAGGTGGCAATCGTGGTGATGGATATATGGTTGGTGGTCACGACGATAACATCTGGGTCTTTGAGGTCAGAGTGGGCGAGAAGAAAAGAAAGAGAGTAAGGCGATGGGGATATGAGTGCCATGATTGTGATGATGATGATGATGATACGACGTTGCTGCTGCTGCTGCTGCAACAAATGACTTCGAATTTGAAAGAGAAGCTCCTGTACAACTAACAGATGAGATAAGAATGAGATAAGATAGAGTTTTTTTTTGTTTTTTTGGTCAAAGAGATAAGATAGAGCTAAATCTTTGGGCTTTAAGAACATTGGGTCAGGGAATTAATATGGGTCTGGGAGGATTGTTAGATTCTTACTACCCGATTTATTTTTAATTAATAAGTATTATTGTTTTTTTTTAAACGGTATTATTGTTTCTTTTGGCTAATGAGTATGATTGCTAAATTTTAAATTTTTTTATCTATTTATTCTCAATTAATTGTGAACTTTAATATTTTTATTTATATAATTATGTCATAAAAATAATATTAAAATTAAAAATTAAAAACCGCCTAGTCCCCGCCTAGGCTCCCGCCTAGGCCCCTAGGCGCTAGTCCCTGCATCACCGCCCGACTAGTGCCTAGCGTTTTTTAGAACCTTGGTGCCTCGTGGTGAGGACTTTTGCTCAGCTTCTTCAAAATCACAATCGATACTCGATGTTTTAGATCGAGCAGAGCAAGAACCACTGGGAAGTGAGGAGAACTTGCTAAAGCATGACTTTAGCTTGGCTGGAAGGTTTAGTGGCATTGACAGTCAGCTCCTGAGAAGACTAGGACTGGAGTGTGACTACCGGTAAGAGAATGAGAGGGGTTGCTCTAGAGAGGCTTGGATAATCTTAGAGATTGTTGTGATGAATTGTGTCTTGTGTTGTTTCATTGTAACCTTTATTTATAGGCTACCATGCCAAAGTGGTTGGCCTTAAACAGATGATAGTGGAGCACTAGTTGGAGATAGTGGAGCAATAAATGGGGATAAAAATGATGAGTTTTGGAGTAATTTTGAGTCACTTTCGGCTCCTTTATTCCTTCAACTATATCTCTACCAAGAATTTAGAATGGGCTTTCAACTTCTTCATATGAAATGATCCATCATGAGTGTAGATAATTCTGGTAAAATTTCATAGCTCACTTCCAAGTGGTTGGGTCGGAAACGCTGCTGGAATCCTTGCAGGTCCAGTTTTCCAGTTTTGTCTTTCAGAAAACTGGACTGATTTTTTGAAGGTTTTCCACTCCAAACTATCTCTTGCACTCTTCATAAGAAATGATCCTTGGGATGTCTAGAATGAATCTGAAAAGTTTTAACTCATTTAGATCTCATTTGGTCAGTCTGCCGCCCCTCTTTCCTTGTTTAGCTCGGTTTCTCCTAGCCGAAGTAGGAAAATGTGCTCAAGTTGACTTTTCATTTCCATGCTTCCATCATTTTGCAAGTAGACTTTATTTAGACTCTAAATAATATATTTCAAACTTGTCAACAATATTTATAGCTTAAGCCACTGACATTGGCTCAATTTCTCCAAGAGACGCTTTGTCAAGTCAAAATGCTCATTTTGGGTCCAAACAGGTTGTTGTGAAAGAGATGGTGAGTTTTCTTGGTGTGATGACTCATTTTCACTGTGTACGAACATGTTAGTATTTCGATCAAAAACTAATCCATCTATGCCACCAATTCCCCAAGATCCATTTTCTTCCGCACCAAATGTTGTTGCATCTGTATCATTGCCTAAACTGATTGAGCCCATTCCAGTTGCAGTTCCATTTCCAACTGCAATTTTCAAGTCCTCATAGTCTGGAAAAGTTTATGACCGAAAGTGCCCATGCGTTGGATGTGACTAGTAGGAAAAAAAAACACAATTGTCAATATGATGATAACCATTTGAAATAATTATAAATCCAAATTAGAATAAAATGAAAAAGCAATAAGCTCACGTTCAAATAACTTGCCCATACTTCATCATCAGCAGTGAATCTTTTTGTGATCGGATCCCACCCAAATCCAGAACTATGGCGCATGAGCTGAGAGTAATTGGTGAATTGTTTCTTAAACCATTTCACTCTGCTTTGGTAATGACTAAAAGTTATTTCATAACAAAATTTTTCCTTAAGTTTAGGAAGTAACTTTGCCTCTACTGTTTGTTTGCTTATCACACCATTAATATCACACAATCCAAGTTTGGCGCCTTCAACCATAAGTTGAATCAAAACGTTGCTCTCTTCAGTGTTCCAAGTTTTGTAATCATTTCTTTTACCATTCCCTTGTGAATCTCTCATCTATACGATTGTGTAGAAATAATCATACATGCAACTTTTATCAATCAAAACATTATAATTCAAAGCAATATATGTACAACTTTGAAGTACCAAAAGCCATGAAAAAATGAGTCTTCAATAATAATATAAAGGATTAAATTCAGTTTACTCCCCTGAACTTTAGGCCTAAAATCAGATTGGTCCATCTTTCTGAAAATCGATTACGATGGTCCCTATACTCTCAAATGACATCACCCAAGTCCAAAATTTGAATTTGGCTCGAAACATGACGTCAGCTACTGAGTTGGAGCCGACATGGGGACCCACAATGAGGGCAAAATAGACATTTCAAGTTTTTCTAATTTTTTAATTTTTTTTCTCTCTCTCCCCGACATGAGGGACCAATTTGATTTTAGGCCTAAAGTTCAGGGGTGTAGACCTGAAAAAAAAATTACAAGACCACTTCTGTGTCCTCTATTTGTATCAATAAATTGTTGTTTTTTATGAATTAAGAAAATATCTATAGTAATATGTTCCTATAGTCCGATCTAAAAAATAAGAACGAAAACAAACCAGAGATTAGTTTAGAGTGGACTTGCAACTTATTTATCTTAGACTTGTCAACAAGGGCGGAGCCACATTGGGGCCCAGTGGGTCCCCCAGTAATGTTATAAATAGTTTAGTTCGCTTCTAATCGAACCTGCTAGTCTAGTGCAGTGGATGGCTAATGAGATAGCAACATGAAGGTCACGGGTTTGAGACAAACAACTAAGTTTTTTTTTTTTTTTTCCTTTCAGTTTGGTCTGAACATTTTATGTTTATATTATTATGTTTTGAACACTAACATTATTTTAATCTACTAGTTAATTATTTTTCGAAAACTTTAATATAGTGATTGACCAATTACATTTGACAATTTATAAGATATCATTTTGAGTTTTTTTTTTGAGCCAATGATAAAAGAGGTCATTTTGAAGTGTCTTATTATAATCCAGAACACACAAATGTCCCCATGATAATTAAGGTAAACTCTTTACAACCTTCCACTCAAATTAAGCATAATTACCAAAGCTGCCAGTGGGAACTCTCTCTCTCTCTCTCTCTCTCTCTCTCTCTCTCTCTCTACCCTTACCATGTCAACCTCCTTGACCGCGACCACCTCCTCGAGCTCCGACTCGCCGCCCTTCCACATCGATCTCTCCTTCGAGCGGATCCTCGACTCCTGTGATTCGGACGCCGATTAGACCAAGCTCATTGATCGCGCCCTGTAGTTGGGATCGGTACTCCTCAAGGCTGGTAAGCACTCGGCGAGACGATGAGACTCCAAGCACAACTCCATAGCCTGGGCTCTCCCTCTCGATCTCACCATCAAGGTAAGTGTGGGTTTTACTATTAAAGAAAAAATGAACTGTAATTGTGGCCGGAAACTGGTTTGATCGTGTTAGTTTTTGCGCATTCCGACGATCGGTTCTATTAGTTCGTTTTGAAGTTTCACTTTGCCATTTTCAATAGCAAACTTGCACAATCGAGTTTCCGATCACTAATTTTCATGTTAGTAGAGATGATCGTATGGATCATTTCGAATGAGTTAGTTTTTTTTTCGTTTTGAAGGGATGAAGTTGCATTTTACTTTTTATTTACTTTGGTGTTGCTTTGTTAGGGTTTTTTGGCATTTTAATTGCGATGCACAAATCGATTTTCAGTCTATGTGAATTTCTGATCACTAATTACTATCATAGTATCATATGTTAGGAGTTAAGTTTTGTAGGACTGCGATGAGGAAATTGGCAAAAGTTTTGTGAATTTGGAGTCTGAATACTATAGTGTTTGTTGTGAATGTTAAACCTGGATACTGCTTCACATTGCTATATTCAATATCAATTATATATCAATTATATTAATTTGAATCATCAATTATGTGTGTAGCTTTACTGGATCCTCAAATACTTGAATAAGTACTTTAGTAATTGAATATCATCTTGTATCATTGGAAGATAAGAGGGATAATATATGTACATAATATATATATTTTTTGCTTAGAGTGTCTCACCTGATCCATGACATCAGTTTCTTTTGGGTTATATGGCCAAATACTATTTCTATGCAGTAAAGTGTTTTTCCGTCTGAGTTAAATTGGCTTGCTTGAATTGGATCTTTAGGATTGAAGGAAGACCTCCAGTTATTAAGAAGACCTGTTCTGTTAATTATAACAAATCCTTCAATGTAGTCAATTGAATTTGCAGATGATATGAGAAGCTCTTGGTGTTTTGAAAATAATGAGAAGTCTGATTTTTAGTGTCATTGGTTTAATAAGGTTTTTGATTAGTTGTTATGGTTTTCCAACACGGTTCGTTTGTATCTAAGCATAGCTCTTGAAACTCCAATTATAATGTGGAATGTGCATATGGTTTTGACTTGTGTTGTGGATTAGTATTGACTTTTGATGCTGAATTATGATTTGATTTTTTCCGTGCTTACTCTGTGTGATTTTAGGTAGATCTGGAATTTAGAAATGCAGATTGACATATTTTGATGTTGATATGAAATTTTGTTTCAATTCTGCTCATACACTGTTATATGTATGATTTGGTGTACTTTCTACCTAAACATTTTCTTGTTAGTTCGCTGTGGCGTACTGTTTACACAATTACAATGACAGGTTACTATAGCACCGTTAACATGCTAGAACCGAGTGCTTGGAATGCAGTTGAGAAAATAAAATGGAGTAGGTTGCTTGTGTAATTGATATTCAAGATCAATGCTCAGACATATCTGCAGCTACATGGTGTATAAGGCTAGATACAACATGTTCTCCTAGCCTCTTGATCACCTTCTCATTCATAGCATGTTTGATGGCTGCTTTATTCTAACTGGATTACTGTATATCCTCTTGTAATATAGTACAGTTTCAAAAAATCATTGAACAAATATATAGTTTTGTTCTTTCATTCCAATTTTCACTTTATGAAGACTGAAACTTTTGTTTTAATATTGAAATTGATAACATTATTAATTTGGATAGTTTTCTTAATCTTTAGAAAAATCGATTTTAAAAGTCACTGTTATATCCCTGTGACTGGCCAAATCACATTGCATGTCACTATTATACACATGTCATTGACCAAGTCACTGACATATTTTGGAATTTTCAAATCACTATTATACCTAGGTCAGTCTGATAATTATTAACCTCAAGTCACTGGTTATGTCACAATCAGGAACATGTCACTAACCATGTTATTGGTCAGTAGCCAAGTCACTAAGTCAGTGACATGGTAAGTTACATGTTCAGTTATATACATTGTAAGTTACATGATCAGTTACATAATCTGTGACATGAGGTTAACACACGTTGCTAAGGAGTTGGCCTTTTCCAGTGACTTCTCTGGCCAATGACTTGTCTGGCGACCTAGCCAGTGACCTGATAGGAGCATTTTAATGTGAAATTTTAATAGTTAATTCCTCACATTTTGCTTAGTTAATTCCTTAACTGAATCGATTTTAATTCAATTTCTATTTTTAGGTACATTGGAGTAAATGAAGGTGAAATGAGCGTTAGGTCCATAATTACCTAGAAATGATGGAGAAGAATGAAAATGCACTAAAAAGTCAACCTTGAATATTTTCTTACTCCGGCTAGGAGAATCAGAGCCAAGCAAGGAAGAAGGAGCGGCCGCCTGACCAAATGAACTTCAAATGAGCTGAAACCTTCCAGATCCATTCTAGACACCCAAAGGATCATTTCTTATGAAGAGTGCCAGAGAAAAATATGAGTGGAAGGCCTTCAAACAATCAGCCCAATTTTCTACAGAAGCAAAACCGGAAAACTGGACCTGTAAGAGGTCCAGCAGCATTTCCGGCCCAACCACATGGATTGAAGCTCTGAAAATTTGTCAGGATGATCTACACTCATAGTGGAACATTTCATATGAAGAAGTCAAAGGCATATAATGAAGTCTTGTTGGAGAAATAATTGAAGGAATAAAGGGGAAGAAACTGACCTGAAAACAGCTCAACACCACATATTCATGTTTCCCACCCACATGAAGAAAGCTAGATGCTTTTCTCTTTTTCCTTGGATATATTTTTTCTACAATCTCTTTAATAGATCATCATCACTTCCATGTTGCTGCACCTTCATGCTTTGCTTTCATTTCATCATTTCTCTTTCTTTTCCATATTTTACAAATCACTTTCATACTCCACTTTCATTATTTTTCTTCCACTCATCATTTCACTCTTCTTTTTCTTCCCTATATAAATACCTTCTCCTCTCATTCTAAAACACATTCCTTCATCCATTTCATCTTCTTGTCTCACCATTTCCTCTCCATTTTCCTTAGTCACCATTTCCTACATACATTCCTTCATCCATTTCATCTCCTTGTCTCACCATTTCCTTTCCATTTTCCCAAACATTCCTTCATCCATTTCATCTTCTTGTCTCACCATTTCCTCTCCATTTTCCTTAGTCACCAATTCCTTCATCCATTTCATCTTCTTGTCTCACCATTTCCTCTCCATTTTCCTTAGTCACCAATTCCTTCATCCATTCCATCTTCTTTGTCTCTCCATTTCCTCTCCATATTTCTTTTCCATTCTCTAGTTTTCTTGTTCTTCATTTTCAAGCCAAGAGAAAGAGAAGCCATGCAATACATCAATTTCCCAACCGCCATCCACCCTTGTGTCGTCCCTAGAAGATTGCTTGCTTTCAAGGATCTTCAAGTTCTTCGTCTCAAGGCTTTATCATTCATCTTTCAAGGTGTATTATATCCTTTCTCTTGTTTTCTTTGTTTGATTTTGTAAAACTATGAATTCTAGTTAACAAATAATGTTAAGGGCAAAGTTTAAAGCCCGTTTATATGTTTTGAGATAAAGTTGTGATTTCTATATGTTGATTTTTATGTTGCTTATGTGGGTTTGTTTAATTAAATTTGCATGATAGAAAACTTTTGTATTTTAATCTTATGTGGTTGCAAACACTTAGGGTTTTGATATAATTGGTGCTAGGTTTAAGAACATGAAATCGACTTTTCGTTTTGTGTAAACTTGAATCAAAGTAGTAAAGGTTTTGTGCAAAGACCGAATTTAATTAAAGAGGATTGCAATTAGGTGGACTTTTCCATACTAAGTTGTACACTTGAGTTGATAGCCTTTCTCTATGTCTAATGCGTTGAACATGTCATGATTGACTAGCTTTCTAGGGCTTGATTGCATGTTTGATAGGATTAATCTAGGTGCTTTCGCTTAGGTTAATTAGCATTGAAAAGTAAAATATGGGAAATCATTTGCTTTCGAATGTTTCACATGATCAACTCCTCTCTCATGACATTTAAAATCAACTATAGGAATTGTAATTGGATTTCTTGCATATGGATGTGGTTTTGATCTTTGTTCCTTGCGATTCACCCTTGTATATATGTTTTTACATTTTCTTTATTTTATTTATCTTAATTTTCAATTCTATAATTCTTAAACCCCCTCCCCTTTATTTTTGTTCACTTGTATATATTTCTATTCTTTATTTTATTTTTGTAAATAATACTTTATTATTTTAATTCTTTATTTGTTTATACAATTGTATATATTTTTATTCTTTATTTTATTTTTGTAAATAATACTTTTCTTTATTTGTTTCACAATTACAAGTGTACCCTCAATCCCCGGATAGAACGATCCCTACTTACTTATATTACTAACGACATTGCAGGGTTAAATTGCGCGCTTCCCAAGGCGCGTCAATTTTTGGCGCCGTTGCCGGGGATTGAAAAATCACTTGTTAAATTGTGTCATTTATTGTATATATTTGTTGTATATAAATTGTTTGAAACTTAGTTTAAATTAACTAGGATGTTATTTATATTATTGAACATGAATTTTAATTGTAGGTTGTAAATTGAGAGGAATAGGTGAAGTCTCTTTTGTTAATATTGGCCTAAACCCCTTATTGGTACCTAGCTCAGGTCCCCTTAAGGTTGAGGGCGGCCTTTATTAACACTTGTTGAACTGTCTTCACACTTATGAACTTTTTCATCTTAGTAAGCATAGCCTATGTGGAATGGTGTCTAGGAAGGGGACAACGTTCATGACGGGTTTTTGAATCCAGAAGTGCTTGCAAATGGGCCTAAACCACTATGTGGGAGTAGCTCATGCCAAAATGGATTTTTCCTCTCGTGTTCGCCCTCCCCTACCTGGCCATTTCAGTAAGGTTGCCCAAAAGATTTGAAAGGGAGTTTGTGTCTAGGCGACTATACTTGGGCCGCACGTCCACTTGATTTACCGCTTGGAATTTGATTTGATATCAATAATGTTTATAACAAAAGAAATACTTGTGAATACTCTATACTTGTAAATTATTTTGTTGTTTCATACTTTAAACTTGTAAAAATACTTTTCACGTTTTATACTCACTTGTATACTTAACTTGTGTCTTATGTACAATATACTTGTTAATTATACTTGTAGTTTGTAATTAATAGTTATACTTATTTTTATTTTGTATTTCTTTGTTAATTATAGTTACTAACTTTATTTAATGTAGGTACCGTCTGGCTGCAAGACGTAAAATACAAGCGCTACTTGAGAGGCAACCCAATTCAGAATATAATCAGATTTGCTTTCTCTTTCCCTATTTCTTTTTATTTTTTCAATTTTTCTCTATTGTTTTTATTTTAGGATTTGTTTTCGTAAATGTCTTCTATCTATGCTTACTTATTACATTGCATGCTTTTAATTGATTACATTGAGGATAATGCAATATTTAAGTGTGGGGGAAGAGATTTATATTTTTGTCTTTCATTTTGAGTCCTATATATATATATTTGTCTTTTATTTTTGAGTCCTTTATATAAAAAAAAATATAAAAAAAAAATATAAAAAAAAAATTGCATTCATTCAGTCTTATTAAATTCAGCTATTTACAAAAAAAAAAAACAAAAAACAAAAAAACAAAAAACTTTATACACTATACTAAGCTATGTCTGCATTTCCGTAGGAGTTGAGGCTGAGCTCAAGGGAAATGCGAGAGCCACCGCCATAACCGCTACCTCCCCCGGAAGTAGTCTTCATGTTGCCAAAGATGTCCTCACCATGCATGGGGAATAGTGGAAGGGTTTCAATCTCCTGGTAATCTCCTCCTCGTTGTTCCATGAAAGATTGTCCTCCTGTTGTGCCAAAGGAGGTAGTACTGGTATTAGTGTTGAAGGGTGAGGAGGAATATGGGTCAACACCATAGCTGACACGTGACCCAAAGTTTAGATCAATGGATCTACCATCATCAGTAGAACTAGTGGATCCAAAATTGAGATCGAGAGATCCACCAACCGGAACGTTCTGAAATTCCTTCAACTTCTGCCTCTCACGAGCCTTGAGGTTCTGGAACCAAAAGAAGACGTTCTTGTCCTCGATCTGCCCATACTGTTTCAGATGAAGGCAGATCTCTTGAATCTGCTCTGGAGTTGGGTACTTAAAACCCTTATCATAGTAAAGGCCCTTGAGGATTCTTAGTTGAGGCGGTGTGGGAGCCCACCGGTTACTACTCCCGGCTGCTTGGATGCTTCCTCCCTCCTCGGTTGGTTGCTGGGCTTGTAATTCCATTTGTTGCTGGGTTTGTAACTCCATTAGTTGCAGAGTTCGTGGTTCCATGTTGATGAAGAAAAGATTTGAGTTTCGAAAGAAAGGCTGAAGGGTTGAGAAAGAAAGGCTGGAACTCGGAAGAATTTTCTTTTGGAGTGAACAGTCGCTCAGAATGCACCTATTTATAGAACGAGTGAGCAGATCTCCACCGTTGGATCGACGACCTCTGAGATTAAATCTACGCGTTGGATTAAAGTCACCCGCAAACACGGAAAAGCTGTTGGCGCGTGGAAGACACATGGGGGAACCAAACGAATCTCGAGGAGCTGTGACAGACAAGCTACAGCCGAAAGCAGGTTTAATTGCCGTGAATCAAGGAAAAGAAGGACGCGTGGGGGAATCAAACGAACCTCGAGGAGCTATAGCCGAAAGCATGCCATAAATCCAGGAAAAGAAAGGAATATTTACACGTGGGGGAGTTTCTTGGGCCGTGAACTGTCATAACTCTTCTCCTTCCCGGAGAAGCTTTGTTAAAACCGTGTGCCTGTTGAGATTTCTACCCTATTTTGTGCTTTACATATACATCCTTTTTTGTCTCCTCCTGATTTTACTAAGGTTTGTTTAAGCGTGCAGTTTCAAATTCCTTCTACTTCCTCATGGCTCGAACCAAGGTTACCCCTCGCAGGGGCGTCAATCAACGCCGTGTTCTCTCTTTGGAAGAAGAAGGTCGTCAAGCGGCCACTAGAGCTGGACTTACTCGTCCATGGGACCATCGTCCTATCCGTGAACGTACCCGCAGTCCCCCTCCTCTGCCTCGTCGCTCTCCCAGACTGCATCCCGGAGAGTCTTCTTCCTCACCAGCTGCTCATGCTCCTCGGCCTATGGCCACCCTGGAAAGCTTGACGGATTCGATTGATGATTTGCGTTCCTCTCTCCGCGATGGTATTATGGTGACAGATTGGAGAGTCAATTGCATGATCGATTACATCTCTGAGATGAACTGCTCTTTGATCCGCTGTCACACTGCAATAAACAAGCTTGCTCAGGAAGTCAATAACTTGCAAAGTTATCCTCCTGGGTTTCCTCGCAAGGACATTACTGCATCACAACATGAGGACCCACCTCCGAAGGCTGAAACCAGCAAGAGGGCTGCCACTCGCCCGCATACCGCTCCTCCAAAGGAGTAAATGGAGGTACAAGTCTAGGCTGAAAGACTTTAAACATTAAGCGCTGCATGGGAGGCAACCCATTTCAACCGTATCTGTGGAGGAGCCATCAAACGCAGATTTGCTTTCTTGAACTCTTCCTTCTATTTTATTTTCTTGAATTTTAACTTGTTTTAGGTTTCGTAGTGTTCACTTTCTCTTCTATGCTTGATTTATGCTTTGCATGATTTATATTTGTTTATACATTGAGGACAATGCATGAATTAAGTATGGGGGAAGGATTATTGCTTTATTGTGTTTTTAGTAGTTAGTATATAAAGAAAAAAAAAAAATTGTTGATGTTGGATTGTGTTTTTATTGTGTTTTTAGTTGATGTTGTGAAACACTAAGGTATATTGGATTAAACATAGTCTTGAAAAAGGGTAGCTGTTTCAGTCCCATTGCACATCGAGACTCCTTGTTCCCGTACCTAAGTGTTGAAATTAATTAAATTGTAAAAAAAAAAAAAAAAAAATGTTGGTTTTAGAGTGTTTTTGTGTGTTTGAGTCTTAGGATGCTCCTAACGTCTAGGATGAACATGTCTCCGAATTCATGGCTGAAGGATTTCACAATCAAAATAGAACTTAATTGAATTCTGTGGTTAATCGACATTGTGATGTTTGTATGAAGATTTGAGATAGGATTGTAACTTGGTTCATTAAGCATGCTAGGATTAAGTCTGATTCATTTGACCCAAAGTGAGTGTTTGTGCTAAAATACTTTCTTTTCGAGTGCTTATTGATAATTCTAGAATTTCGTGGCTGTATTTGCAAAACCTCATCATTCTTTGGAAATCCAATGATCATGTGCCATAGATTTTAATGGACTAGAGAGTACTAGAACTCGGCTGTTGTGACTGTCAAAACTTGTATGCCATAATATGCCCTGATCTTGGATAGGATAGAAGGCATTAGGGTAACCACCATAGCCAAACAAGCATGTGTCCCCAATTGTGCCCGTCGTGGGACTCCTTAGAATGAACCCCTTTGAGCCTACGTTGAAAACCTTTGTTTCATCACCCTCACTACCCTACCATGAGCTTAGTACAGGATATCTCTACCCTTGTCTTAAGGACTTAGTAGAGCATGACATAGTATGTAGGGGTGACGATGAAAGACAAGTATGGGGTGGGAAAAATCCAAGAAAAAAAAAAAAAAAAAAAATTTGCCTTGAAAAAAAAAAAAAGAAAGAAAGAAAGAAAGAAAAGCGGCAAAAGAGAAGAAAAAATTGAAAAGAAAACTCTTGGGAAAATGTTGAAGTGTGGTTTTGGACTTGCAAATTTGTAGAAGGCTCAAAGTTGAAAATTATGCCTTTGTCCATTCCCATGTTGGTTAGAGTGAAGGTTTGGCCCAAAACAATGATATTTGGTCTACAAAAATGATGACATAAGGTGGTCCTTATATGCTCTGCTAGGTCCTTAGGATTTTTTGTATCCTTAATCTTCATTTCAAAAACCCTAGCTTAGCCCCATTACAACCTGTTTTAAGTGCTGACTTGATCCTTGAGATGGGCAGTCTTTGGTTAGTGGAGTCAGTTACGCAGTCGAGCTTATGGTTTAGGTCCATTTGTGCACTTAGTCATTTCATGAGGTCTTTAAAAATTCTTCACAAAATGTGTTTATTGATGAAATATGCAAGCTGTTTGTTGCCTTACAATTTGTTCTCTTGCATATACTTGAGTGTGAAGCTTTTAAGCATAGCCATTTCTGAGAGAAAAATCGAGAGTATGCCCTGTGAGTTTGGATTGGACTTGTTCGAAACATGCTATCATTCACTGTATAACTTAAGTTCTCCATATCTTGCTTAGTCATATGAATGTCACAGGTTTATTAACCATGGAATTATCTTTGTGATTTTGATTAAGTGTTTAACGTGAAAGTCATGAGTTTGGAGTCTCTGAGACAACAGTTAGGAGCAATAGAGTCATTTACTTGCCTTTTGTCAAGTCTTTGTTCTATTTTGGATTTTTTTTGTTTTGTTTTGCTAAGGGACTAGCAAAAGCTAAGTGTGGGGGAATTTGATAGGAGCATTTTAATGTGAAATTTTAATAGTTAATTCCTCACATTTTGCTTAGTTAATTCCTTAACTGAATCGATTTTAATTCAATTTCTATTTTTAGGTACATTGGAGTAAATGAAGGTGAAATGAGCGTTAGGTCCATAATTACCTAGAAATGATGGAGAAGAATGAAAATGCACTAAAAAGTCAACCTTGAATATTTTCTTACTCCGGCTAGGAGAATCAGAGCCAAGCAAGGAAGAAGGAGCGGCCGCCTGACCAAATGAACTTCAAATGAGCTGAAACCTTCCAGATCCATTCTAGACACC
The DNA here is from genome assembly GCF_002994745.2 of Rosa chinensis. Classification (NCBI taxonomy): domain Eukaryota; kingdom Viridiplantae; phylum Streptophyta; class Magnoliopsida; order Rosales; family Rosaceae; genus Rosa; species Rosa chinensis. Next base: position 58,197,926 of record NC_037088.1, on the reverse strand, counting down.
CAAAGGATCATTTCTTATGAAGAGTGCCAGAGAAAAATATGAGTGGAAGGCCTTCAAACAATCAGCCCAATTTTCTACAGAAGCAAAACCGGAAAACTGGACCTGTAAGAGGTCCAGCAGCATTTCCGGCCCAACCACATGGATTGAAGCTCTGAAAATTTGTCAGGATGATCTACACTCATAGTGGAACATTTCATATGAAGAAGTCAAAGGCATATAATGAAGTCTTGTTGGAGAAATAATTGAAGGAATAAAGGGGAAGAAACTGACCTGAAAACAGCTCAACACCACATATTCATGTTTCCCACCCACATGAAGAAAGCTAGATGCTTTTCTCTTTTTCCTTGGATATATTTTTTCTACAATCTCTTTAATAGATCATCATCACTTCCATGTTGCTGCACCTTCATGCTTTGCTTTCATTTCATCATTTCTCTTTCTTTTCCATATTTTACAAATCACTTTCATACTCCACTTTCATTATTTTTCTTCCACTCATCATTTCACTCTTCTTTTTCTTCCCTATATAAATACCTTCTCCTCTCATTCTAAAACACATTCCTTCATCCATTTCATCTTCTTGTCTCACCATTTCCTCTCCATTTTCCTTAGTCACCATTTCCTACATACATTCCTTCATCCATTTCATCTCCTTGTCTCACCATTTCCTTTCCATTTTCCCAAACATTCCTTCATCCATTTCATCTTCTTGTCTCACCATTTCCTCTCCATTTTCCTTAGTCACCAATTCCTTCATCCATTTCATCTTCTTGTCTCACCATTTCCTCTCCATTTTCCTTAGTCACCAATTCCTTCATCCATTCCATCTTCTTTGTCTCTCCATTTCCTCTCCATATTTCTTTTCCATTCTCTAGTTTTCTTGTTCTTCATTTTCAAGCCAAGAGAAAGAGAAGCCATGCAATACATCAATTTCCCAACCGCCATCCACCCTTGTGTCGTCCCTAGAAGATTGCTTGCTTTCAAGGATCTTCAAGTTCTTCGTCTCAAGGCTTTATCATTCATCTTTCAAGGTGTATTATATCCTTTCTCTTGTTTTCTTTGTTTGATTTTGTAAAACTATGAATTCTAGTTAACAAATAATGTTAAGGGCAAAGTTTAAAGCCCGTTTATATGTTTTGAGATAAAGTTGTGATTTCTATATGTTGATTTTTATGTTGCTTATGTGGGTTTGTTTAATTAAATTTGCATGATAGAAAACTTTTGTATTTTAATCTTATGTGGTTGCAAACACTTAGGGTTTTGATATAATTGGTGCTAGGTTTAAGAACATGAAATCGACTTTTCGTTTTGTGTAAACTTGAATCAAAGTAGTAAAGGTTTTGTGCAAAGACCGAATTTAATTAAAGAGGATTGCAATTAGGTGGACTTTTCCATACTAAGTTGTACACTTGAGTTGATAGCCTTTCTCTATGTCTAATGCGTTGAACATGTCATGATTGACTAGCTTTCTAGGGCTTGATTGCATGTTTGATAGGATTAATCTAGGTGCTTTCGCTTAGGTTAATTAGCATTGAAAAGTAAAATATGGGAAATCATTTGCTTTCGAATGTTTCACATGATCAACTCCTCTCTCATGACATTTAAAATCAACTATAGGAATTGTAATTGGATTTCTTGCATATGGATGTGGTTTTGATCTTTGTTCCTTGCGATTCACCCTTGTATATATGTTTTTACATTTTCTTTATTTTATTTATCTTAATTTTCAATTCTATAATTCTTAAACCCCCCTCCCCTTTATTTTTGTTCACTTGTATATATTTCTATTCTTTATTTTATTTTTGTAAATAATACTTTATTATTTTAATTCTTTATTTGTTTATACAATTGTATATATTTTTATTCTTTATTTTATTTTTGTAAATAATACTTTTCTTTATTTGTTTCACAATTACAAGTGTACCCTCAATCCCCGGATAGAACGATCCCTACTTACTTATATTACTAACGACATTGCAGGGTTAAATTATGCGCTTGCTTTCAGGCGCGTCATGACCTCACTAACCAGTTTCATTATATGATTCTATAAAGTATGTATTTGAACTAGAAACACTTCCATTTTAGTAAAGCATACAACCTAAACAACATCACACACATTCATTATTTCCATATAAATGACTATGTTACTGTCCATGTCTCTGTATCAATTACTGGCCAAGTCATTGGCTAAGTCACTATCAATCTCTGGACAAGTCACTGGCCAGACCAAGTCCCTAGTTAGTGAGGTCACTATCCAAGTTGTTATTACCCTCAAGTCATTGGCTATTTCATTGGCCATGCCACAGTCATGAACATGTCACTGTCAATCGTTGTCCAAGTTACTGTTAATCTCAAGTCACCGGCAAAGTCACTACCCATGTCAATGATAACATCAGTGACATGATCAGTTACATGTTCAATTACTTGGTCAGTTACATGATCAGTTTCATCAATGTGATTTCATTTTTGTTTTGCTAAACCTAAATCGTGCGTAACTTATAGTTAAATTAGCTATTAAATCATGATTAGCTGTTGTGATTTCATCACTGTATCAATCATGTGTTTTTGTTTAAAGTTGATTGTACAATGAAACTGTTGTGCAAGTTGATTATTCATAGCTATCTTTGTTAACTAATGCAGGTTTTAGTTGATTTGTATAGTCAAAGTTACTAATGCAGTTTGTAAATGCTACTGATACAGTTCAGAAAAGCAACTAACAGGATGAAAGAATTCTACATTTGCTGTTTTGTTATATATTCTTTGTTTTTTCCTCTTGCCTTTTAATTCATATCAAAACTAGAAGTTGATTGATAGACTGATAGGTTCGCCGTGCAACGGCACGCTGCTGTCTTCATTTTTCATTATAATACCAATCTTTGTCATGTCTTCGTTTTTCCTTTTTGATTACATATAGCTTTGTATAACTGTTATCACTAGTACAAAAATTGAATCAGACGACGGCTAAAAACTGTCGTCTGATGCGGAGCTGACTGTCGTATATCTCGCTGTCGTCTGATGAAATATGATTTAGAGAACCGTCGTCTGAAGAACTCAGCATCCTTGTTGACAGGCTGTCGATAGCTTATTGACATCATTAACTGTCGTGTGAACGTCACTCGGCCGTCGTCACTCATCCGTTGTGTGATTGTGATTCAGAAGTCATTTTTTTTTCTAATAACTGTTGTGTGACTGTTATTCACACAACTAAAACATTGATAACATCCGTGATCTGTATTACTCTCACACAACAATTTTTATTGTATGGCTGTTGTGAACATTGTGTACGTACAACATAAAAATATATGTTTGCTTTCACATGACATGCCGAAAACATGAGAAGAAATTGACC